>NW_027069685.1:650060-706964 GCF_002906115.3 Quercus suber | reverse complement strand
TGGAAATGGAGAGGGAAGGGTTGAGGAGATACCACAAGCAAGTGTATAGAGAAAGGTGGGGATGACAATCTCTAATTCCCAATGTGTTTGGCTAGAGTTTTCTCTCTGAAGCATTCCTCAACATTTGTGGGTAATGAGGGTATATAGGATATGTACAGAAAGTGTGAGTCAATCAGTACAGGCTGGCAGAATAGATTGCCTCACGGGTGTTTCGCGGGAAGGCCTTACCTGCGAGATACTCGCGAGACACAGTTGTCTCCACATGGCCTGACTCTTCGCATTCCAGCATGTGCATGACACATGATTCATTTCGCGGGAAGCTAGGTCGCTACATACCTGCGAGAATTCTTCAGCCTTCAAATGCTTGAGTCTTCACACTCTCTCTCTCTCTATCACACATCCCTTACAACAAATCCCACAATAGATACAGGGTATAAACAATTGATAATGATTACAGTCAAATTTGGCACGAAATAAAAGCCAACAAAATACATAGTTGTGAATAACAACTTTACAGTTTCTGCCATGCCCTTTTGCTAGAGCTTGCTGGCATGGTTCAACTCTATCTGTACACACTACTGACTTAACTAATATCTCAGTGCAGCACTGGTTAGGGAAGTTGCTAGTTTCACACAACTTAAAAGAGATTGTTTCTATGGAATATTTGCAGGCCATCTTCACCACACTATGGACCATTTGGAACCATAGGAATAAGGTGGTCCATGAGGAAAAAAGCCAAATCCTATGGAAGTAGTGCTAACAGCCCAAAGTTTGTCTTGCAAGTACAAAGAAGCATTGTCCAACCGATCTGGTTCAAATAGCAAGTGCAGAAGATCAAGTACAGAGTCCAACACTGCCGCAGGACACTGGCAGTTGATAATCAAGATTGCAGGGGTCAGAAGGAGGAAAGAAAAAAGGAGTGCATGGGCTTATGAAGCTAAGGATCGACAGGGAGTTATCAAGTTTTATGGTGTAGCTAGTAGCAAAGCAATTTCAACAAATGGGCTTGTACAGAAGGCTCCGATGGAGGCAATCACCAAAGCTAGAAACTATGGATTTCAACGGATTCTGTTTTTGACCAAAAACAAGAATCTAGTCCAAATCATCAACAAGAAAAAGAAACCTGGTTGGCAAGAGAAGACTATGGTTGCTGACCTGGAAATTTTGTATCAAAATGGACTGTTTTGTAATCTGTTAGTTGTCCCTAATGTTGTTCTTGACTCGGTTTGTACCGCTGCAAATTTGGCAACTAGAATGCCAATTCACCAAAGCAGGGACCACTCAGCTATTTTGTATCCTTAATTACAAAACTAGTGCAAAGTAGATTTTTCTTATTTGGATTGTGCATTGAGGTAAGTGAACTTTATATACTACTACCCTCACATTCCCCATATTCATTGATGAAACCACGTGGATGTCATTTCTTGATGAATATCCACATTTCATGAGTGTTCTAAACTCACTGGCATTCTCTTTAGATATGGTACCGTTTCTACATGTGACATTTTATCTTGTACTTCATTCTTTTATCTTTTGAGTTATTGCATTTGTGAAACTCATTTAATCACTTTTTATATGCAACGTTTATTGAAATCTTTGCCATGGAATAAAGTGACACCACTATGGGGAAATATGTTGGCTTTGATCCAAATTATGTAATTGGTGTTGTAGAAGTTGGGGATGATATGGAAGTTGATGCATACTGTGATTTTGATTGGTGATTATTATTTTTTAGTGACCCTACCCATTGGGGTAGTACGTAGGTGTGATCATTCCTGGGAAGGAAATACATAGGACATGGAGGAATATCAACATGTTGCATTGTGCATATTCTTGTTATTCATATAAATTGAGCAAACATTTTCTATAAATTTTTAGGTTGAAATCTATTGAATTTATTGACTTAATTTTTTTTGGCACCTTTGTTATTCTGTCGGCCTTTTGTTTTATAGAACTTAGTGTCTTTTGTTATTTCTTGCAAGTGGACTACTATTGAGATTTCAAGCACTTTAGTTATTCTTTAAGAAGTTTAATATATGTTAGGATTTCAAGTTTTAATTTCAAAAGATTTCTTTGTGAGGCGTTATATGAGATTTTTGTATAGGAGTTTAGATCACTTGGTTATTTACAATTGACGAAGAAGAAAAACAGGGTAAATTTTCAATAGTATGTCTAATATTAGAGAGAGAGAGAGAGAGAGAGAGAGAGAGAGAGAGAGAGAGTGGGGGTAGCAAAAGTGTAGCCATCCATAATGCATAAAGAAATGGTGTATTTTTGTAGACACTCAACTCAAGCCTCCTTACACTAAGAAGATGATTGAAACACAAGTTCTTAGCTAAATTGATACCTTTTAGTATTAGGGATTGAATATAGGATGGTAAGGGATGACATAAGGTGCAAGATAATTATTGACATGTGAGCGGTGCTAGCACTAGTAGCAGTAGATAGAACTGGGTCAATCTGGGCCACCTGTGGCATGTGAGTTTTGCAGTTTATCTAAGCTGAGGGAGTTGAGATTTGGACTTATTTCAAGAACACTAGTGTGGGTGGCATGCGCGCTTGAGTGAAAAAATTAAGACAAAATTTTTATTTGAAAAAGTATGAAACTATATACTAAAAAATTTTTTCCTCAAAAAAAAAAAATATATACAAAAAAAATATACATAATAAATGCATGTCATACAAAGTTAATCTTATTCGTATAAGAATTTTGATGCCTATTTGTTAAATGAAATTTCCACTTATTAAAAATTTATAAGAATTATAACAAATATCATCATCTTCCAACAATAAGCAATTGAGTTTTGCTAAATCCTTGTCACAATATTTAAATTTTTGCAATGAATGACGTCATATTCTACAATTGAAACTCATCATTAAATACCTTCAACCATACACAATGAAAATTTTGTCATTCATACTTTCTTCTTTATCATTCTACATTCATTTAGGTGCAATCTTTAGCTTAATTAGTTTTTAATGAACACCCATTTTAGGCAAGAAAAAGAAAAAGAAAAAGAAAAAGAAAAAGAAAAAGAAAAAGAAAAAGAAGATAACAAAAGGCAAGGACATTAAGTACCTTATATTATCATTCTAACTTTCCAAACATCACTATCATCTAAAACTCAAATACATGAAGAAAATTTTTGGGATGTTAAAATTTAGTGGAAGTATTTTAGACATTACACAATGGAATATTTTAAGAAGCATAAGCTTTCATTAAAGTTTAATTGAGAGAATAACAATATGACATATTTGTTCTTTTCCAAAATATTATAGGGGAAATTGCTTGGATTTAAAGTTTAAGGAGACATTGTGAATTACCCCAAATATAAAGGATGAAAAGTATTTTAATCCTAAGTTTTTGTTTTGTTTTATTTTGTTTTTGTGTGTGTGTGTNGCACAACCAAAAACCTTTTCATCTGAAACCTTTTTTTTCTTTGGGAAAGTTGAAAGCCCATTTTTTAAGACTTCAAGAACCCACTATCTCTATTTATAAAAAGCCCGAATGCACGTAGCTACTGTAGCTACGGTGTCTTTTGGTTTGTTCAATTGACATTTGACACTGTAATTACATTAGCTATAAGGTTTTTTTTTTTTTCCCTAATGTTTGTGTTTTTTTTTTTTCTTTTAAATATTTATATGAGCTAGCATATATATTGTTATACTAACATAACAAATTTCACAATAATACAATATTTTTTTGGTTTGTTCAATTGACTTATAGCTACAATAGATAGAGTGTTTTTTTTTTTCATTTCAATCATTGGTTTGTGCTTTTTTTTCCTTTTAAATATTTATATGAGCTTGCACATATATTGTTATACTGATCTACTAACTATATAAAAGAGCCAATGGCTCTAGCTACAGTACATTTGTTTATTCAACCTTTACCTTTTGTAACAAGCTAAAAAGGTGAGTTCGGTGAGAAAGAAAAATTTTTAACATTAAAAAAATATTGTGTCCATAACATTTTCACAATAAATTTTAAGTAACAAGTTATTATTTACTATTATTAGTGTGAAAAATTAGAATCATTAATAAATTACAATCAAAGATTTGTTGTAAAAGTATTGTAAATATAATACTTAGTATTTAAATAAATATTACCACAACTAAAAATAAAGGTATTGCGAAAAAAAAAAAAGTACTACATCTACAACATTTTTAATAACAAATCTTAGGTGATAAATTGTTATTCTAATTTAAACTTACCACTGAAATTACTTTTTGTCTACCAATAACAACTCGTAGCATCCTACTACTTATAATTTGTAATGAAAATGTTGTGGACATAGCATCTCTCTTATGAAAGTGTTAAGACATCTTGTTGTCGTCACAATATTTTCACAACTGCTAAGTGTCAATTTTTTATAAGTCAAAGTAAAATATAACAAAGTTTTAAAAGTATTATAAAAATGTTATGTCATTCTTTGTTTTTCTAGAAATTTTCTTTTATTAGTTAATTTTTGTTAAGCCAAAATTCACTATTTCACATATTATTTTCTTAGGTTGATTTTTTTTTTTCCTGCACCATTATAAGTGAAAACACATATTTTATACGGGGGGGGGGGGGGGGGGGGGTGGTGGTGTGTATGTTTCTCTTGAACTTGAAGCTTGATCCAGAACTTGAGGCTAATTCTCATAACTTGAAGGTTAGAGCATCCACAATAGCTTATGCCAATTCTATCATATTTTACTATATTAAAAAGTTACTTTATTAGTTATACAATACTATTTTACAATACATCAACATCCTAACTTTTATTTTACCATACTACACATTAAAATAATATAAATACATTTCTCACTTCTCTCTTTGATCTCTATTTCTCTCTCTCTCAACCACCCACCACCACCACTGTCCAGCTTCTCAGTCACACCATCCACCTTCGCTGAGCAAAATCCAACCAAAATCAAAATTCACCACCCTAAAGCAATGCCGCCACCATTAAACCAAAACCAAACGATCAAACCCAAACCAAAAACAAACGATTAAACCAAACTGATCCACCATCGGAAAACAATCAGACCCAAACCAAACTGATCCACAAAAAACAAAGATCAAACCCAAACCAAAAGCAAACCCATCGGAGCCACCATCAGAGCTACTGACGATCAACCCAACCGATCCACCCACTAATCAACAGATCCCTCGATTCAAACCCACCGATCCAAACCACCATCAACCGATCCTAGTCCACTGATCCAAATCCAGCTTGCTAATCCGCACCAATCCAACCTCCAAAATCCGAAACCCAGCATTGGTGCAAGTTTTGAACGAGAGAGATGTGAGAGAGGGAGTGAGGAGGGGGGAGCTGTTGTGAGAGATAGAGAGAGGAACTAAGAGCCAAAATGAGAGAGAGAGAGAGGGAGAGATGAGAGACCGTGGAGAGAGAAAGGTTTAAGCATAAAATATTATTATACTTGTTACCATTGAGCTACAGTGCGGTTCTACATTTAGAACCGCATTGTAGCACAATTGCATATTTTTTTACCATAGTTGCATTTTACAACATCCAATGGAGGGGACATTTTGAGCTGAATGGTAAAGGAATGGTAAAAGGAGCTTACATTTGGCATTTAGCCATACTGTTGCTGATGTTCTTACAATGGCAGGAGCATTAGATAGTCTGAAGTTTATCAGTCAGACATATAATGCGCAAGTTGTGAGAAGCACATGTCCACCGCTTCTTCTATCTGCATTTCTGGTTCTCTTTTTTAACGTGGCCTGATTGCATTTAAACTCTAGTATCATAAGAAATCTTGACGTAAGTATTTACGAAAATATCATAATATTTATCCCCTTATCAAGAAAAACAAAATATGCAATTGATTCTTTTAAAAAAAATGAAATAAAGGTGACTCGTCTCTCAAGATATATATGATAGAAAAATATAGGGTTTTAGGAATACAAACATATTTTAAATGCCATGGTCACAGGTCGGGAAGGTATTAACGAAGAAAGGCTGAAAAGTGAAAACAAAGAAATATGGATGGAGAGTATTGCGAAATTATTGAACTTAGAAAGAAAACTAAGATATATATATATATATATATATATATGTAAGGACCTGATTTGAGTCCCTAGCCTAAAAGGTAGATGGACTTAGGCCCAAAAAGCTCAAAACAATGAATTTGTAGAGAGTGGGTTAGAAAGACTGGGTTTTAATGAATCAGACAAGCACTGAAATAGATTCAGATCACAAAAGGATGAAAATAAACAAGTTTAAACTTAAGAAAATTGTCCTCGGCAAAGTCCGAGTAGACTGATTCTTATATATGATTCTTAAGTTTGATTACAAACTTGGTTCCTGATTACTACAATGTTTCTCTTTTGATTTCTCCATCTCTCCCTCCCATTGCATCTTCTTTCTTTTATACTCTCTTCTCCTTTCATCTTTGTCCTCCACATGCATGCTAGATGACTGGTGTTGATACTTATCCCATCAGCACCTTCTATAAGTCTTCATGTAATAAGGCTGATAACCACTGTTCAGGTATTACCTCCACATTAATGCGGCAAGAGAGTTAGCTGCAGTGCATTCAATGCGGTGGTAGCAGCTTTCTCCTTAGATATTTTATGACTACCCCTCATCCTATGTCTCTGCCATGCCTATCTATACCAATAGAACTTCCTGGAATGTTCTCTTGAATGGTAGACCACTTCTCTTGACCTCGACCTTTATTATCCGAGGAGACATTCATCCTCAACCCACCTTCCTAGGAAATTATGACCAAAACTAACTTCTTATTTACTAACATGGACTCCCTTGACAATGTCTACTCCTCTTCAGACGACCTCTTGACCTCAGACTGGGCCTCAGGCCCAATATCCACATAAATAACGAGCTCCTGGCCCAATACCCTACAATATATATATTAATCTGATAATAAATAGTTATCATTAAGAGTGGACGTCATAAGATGAATTGTTGAAACTCTTAAAAAAAAAAAATTCATAATTCTAATTTTGGTATTCGTATCACCTTATTACTATTTTGAGCCATACGGTCCGCATCCCATTCCCTTACAAGCTAGTTGCATCATCTGATCACATTAGTTTGTTGTAGGGAGTGGTCAAGATTTAAAGTTGTGACTTTTTAGATAATAATAAAATAAACAATGGCTTGAGAATTACAGTAATAAATAGACAAAAATCTGAATTTTTATTAATCTCAAAACTGAATTGCCTTTGGAGGTTACAATGCATTTAAATAGTAAAAAGAAAGTTTAAAGGAGCTAAGAAAGCATATAAAACCGTAATTTGATTAAACAATATTAAAAGCACTTAAAAACAAGAAATTAAATACCCTAAACTTAAAATAACAAAAATTACATTAAAATAATAAAATTATTAAATTATAAAAATTAAATTGTAGATTATATCCTACATCATTACATAAAAATACTAAAATTATTAAATTACAAAAATTAAATGATAGATCATGTCCTACATGAAGAATGTAAACCAATATTTTACACCATAACTTGATTGAATTTAAACTCTAATATCATATGAAATCATGACGTAAGGAAACTTCTTTTTCCTTCCCCAAAATTTTATTTCTTTATTTTTTTTAACCCTCACCAGAATCCATATTATAAAGTACATACTTAATTTATAGTTTTTGAATTTAAATTTATGACTTAAATTTGTAACTTCCGATCCATGAGGTCAAGACTCAATTTTATAATTGACATTAATTAAAAACAAAGAATTTCATGAAATTGTATTGTGAGACTTTGGTTTCATAATTGATAGAGTTCAGGCTAATAGAACTCATGTATTGTGAAAGAGGTGTTCTATAAAACTGTCTCGTAAGATTATGCATTCTGAAATAAATCCATAATTATAAATGATATGATGGGCCTTATATTTTGTTTTAAGTGAAACAAAAAAGTTCTTGAATACCTTGGTAGCGTCAAAGAATTAAAATTCCTAGAAATAAAACTTTACTCTACAAAATTATACTGCTACTTTCAATGATTTATGATTAATTAAGTCGAATGTTAAAAGAGGAATTAATTATGAAGTGAATCCTATCTAGTAAATATTGAAGCTTTGTTCATGAGTCAACGAATGTATATTCTTCGTAGCTAATTAAAATGTACCATACTCTTTTGTGTTGTATAGATGCATACCATACAGATACAAGAACAAGATTACAAACCAGACTTCCATTGAAGGTGCAGGAGATTTAGAAGTTCTTGTCATAAGTTCTCAAAAGGCAAAGGGATGTTGTTCCCAAAGGTACTCATATTGTTTTAACTATTTAGTGAATGTTATTATGACGTGCTTGTTGTCTTAATTAATTTTAAATAAAATTAATTCCCAGGGAGGTTGGGAAACAGATGAATCCAAAATAGAGGCGCTTCACAGGAGACCCTAGAGGAAGCAGGGGTTCGAGGCATTATCGAGGTTAGTGGTTCTTTGGAGTTCCCAGTTTTCCTCAACTGAACATTAAGCTGTGCTAAAGCTACGAATGTAGCTAGCTGAGGATTAGAAACTTGTTGACGAAATTTGTATACGGTTTCTAATAATAAGAAAGTTTTTGTTTCAGAATTCATCTTTTGGTGCATCACATTGAACATGGTGACAGTAAAATGACTTCGGTGGTGACTCTTTTTTGTCAACTTCAACATGGGAGTTTGTCTAATTTGATACGAATCTGTCTTCAACATTTTTTAAATGCTTTTTGATTGCCAGGAACATTACAAGAAATGTAATGGGATGGGATGGGGTTAGAGTTCTGGTTCAAGCTTCCATCTTTTGATTGCCATTACTGCTCTTGCGTTTTAATGTCTCATGTATATCTTTCCAAGGACATTTGGCTAGATATACCCAACTTTCTTCATCCATGTTATGCAAATTCGACATGGCTTGTTGATAGTTTCATCACAATGATGTGTTGCCCGCATCGCCATCAAGACCAACCCCACTTCATGATTTCATTTGGCAATTCAAATGAGCAAAGCATAACATAATATTATTAATGTTAAGTGTTGTATAGCCTAGCCCCACTTATGGGGCTAACATGAAGCATTAGACAAAGAATGGGCAACCAATTATCATAAACCCATTTGACTTTTCGAAAATTTTCAAGTTCTATACTTCTATTCCATATAACCTAGACAACCCAAAATAATTTCTTCTATTAAATTAATAGACAGGGCCCTAATTCTGAAGTAATGAAAATAATTTCCCCCAATCAGATGGAGAGTTGCTAATTTGTGTCCTTTTGGCCCAACTCTAGGATCGCCTAACTTTGACCAACTTTGTAATATTCGTAAAATCTAATATTAGTTGAAAACCCCATAGCCCCTCTTCGTCCTCTTCAAGAGCACCATTGAAAAACGACTACTATTGTAGTTGGAAGAGTTTCTTGAACAACCAAAACAGTATAAAGAAAGATATTTTAGACCAAATCAAGAAATTATGAGGATTGGTTGACGGTTAATCTTCTTTACCCACTGTAAAAAACGCTGGCTATAACAGCGTTTTACTTAGCGGTATTTTAAAAAAAAAAAAAAAACTGCTATAAGTTCACTATAGCGATGTTTAAAGAAAAATGCTGCTATAAGTATTCTATAGTTGCGTTGCGAAGAGTTTTATAGTGGCTTTTTTAAACATTGGGCCTATAGTGGCACCGGTAGAGCGTACTGTGGTCTATGAGAAACCATATAGACACAAAGATGGGAGTCTTGTAACTGAACAAGCCACTCAAAACATTGTAAGTATTATCTATGTTCATCCTTCTTGCCTTACTTATATTCGCAAATGACTTGGTAATTGTTGATTATAAATACAAGGACCTCTTTGCAATACATGTAGAAGCTAATATGTTATTTGGTATAATTGTGAAAAAAGACAAGGATGCAAGAACTACTCAGTGTTCCTGAAACCCAATTAACTGGAGAGAGCAGAGGTGGAAGAGTCCTTTGGGCACCAAATGATGCATTTGCTTAAGTGATGGGCCCAGAGACAAGAGATGTTCAGCAGTACACTATGACTCCACCATTGTCCCATGCTAGTGACCAAAGGGTTATGGAATTGGAGATGTGGGTAGAAACATTGACCCAGTAACTAGCTGAAGAGAGAAATCAAAGGATGGAATGGGATGCCCAATTTAAAAAAAATGATGGACGAATTTAGCCAAGAAGTATGTACTTCAATGCAGACTTAGGTAAAGTATTTAATGCATTAATGTGGTTTGATGCCTAAGTCATTAGTAATGTTGTTGTTAAATTTTGTTATGATTTAGCTTCTATTATATTTAGGTCGAGAATGATGACGATGATGAGGATAAGAGTTAATGAGTATTCTCCTACGGATCCAAGTATACATCATGGTTATTTAGTTGTATTCAATGTATAAAGTAGGATGCTTAGCTGTTTATATGTAATGTCTACGAAATTTGGACTGTCTTCTTTAATTTTGCATTTCAATCTATATATTATAGCTTGTTATTGTATTGACATTTGGCAATTTCGAAAGTGCAAGCGCTGTAGTTAGTTTAGAATTCTGTGAAGTTTCAAACAGGTTGATTTGTTTGTGGAATGCCTAGGACAATATACATATATATATATATATAGAGTGACATTTTTATGGATAGGGTGATATGTTTGTGGAGTTATAAAATAGATGATATGTTCGTGGAATGACTAGAAACTAGTTTTATCTAGGGAAAAAAAAATTATATATATATCGGCGTTTTTATGGACCCATTGTTAGGATTTATGCCCTTAAATTCTATTGTATGATGCTATGTATTACATTATGTATGACATGATGGATGACTTAATATTGTAATTAATAAAGTTGTTTTATTATTATTTGAAATAATGGTAACATGAATATTTGGACATTGTCATATAGTCCATGAGATGTATAGTATGTGCTTTATATGTCACAGAAGATATAAATCACAAGCTCTTTGAAAACTCAGAATTTAGTTCGTAGTCGGTGATGAAATTGGGTGTTTCATCTGCGAAGACTATAACATGTCAACTAAGATGATTTGTCTTGATCATGGAAGTGGTGACTTTTAGTTGATATGTTAATATGTTTTAAGAGTTAAGACATATTGAACTGGACTGCTGTAAGATTTATTATTCTTTTAATGACTGTCGATTGAATAATAAATCTTATGACTTATATTCACATGGACTCTTAATCCTGAGAGAATAATGGACATGATCATGAAGTGTAGGTTGCTTTGATATATCAGGAGTGACATTTAAAGTAACGGTCAAAATCTCAGTATGTTGGGCAGCCACATTTAGTGTTGATGGAACATATATTCTCAAGATGGAATTCATAGTCTCTTAACGGAAATATAAAATATTCCCTTGAGATAAGTTTAATGGTTTTGTTATTCAGAATGTTAGGCCTAACTACTTTAGTAAATAGTTACAAAAGTATATATTTATGAAATTAGATTTTATAAATATATGATGAATAACTTAAAGGATTAAACCGGGTACTCAAAGATTAAGATATAGTAATATACAAAGTGACAGTTTTCATTAATGACTTTGTATTACTATGAATATTTTATGAAGAAGTTGCATATATAATAAAGTCTTGGGATATAATCTATTAATAAGGCCTAGAGTTCAATTATATTTATATAGTGGTATTAAATATAATTAATGGTAATTTTGGACTTTTCAATAGTTGACAGAAAAGCCCAAGACCCATTGGAGCTAGTGTCTTATTTATTCCCTTTTGGTCCCACTCCAAGCCACATACTAAAGCTCAATTGGGAAGACCCAAAAAGGTAGCCCAATTAGATAATCAGTTATTAGAAGAGAAACATATAGAATTTGATGTAATATGAATTGGTATGTATGTGATTGAAGGACACTCTTTCATTCTCTCTAGAAAAAACTCATATAACTGATTGAGAGACCACACATCTTGGACGTCAGTAGAATTGGAGTGAAGATTGAAAGTCTTCTCAAGAACTTCTGAATTTTAGTTTTGAATTTCACTGCTTCAAGGTATACTCTCTAGTTACTAAATTTTGAAACTTACTTTGGACATGTTATCAATTGAGAATGAAGTAGATCCGTTTAATTTTTTCTGTTGCGTACATGCATAATTCCTACACCCATAACGGCATTTTAAAATGCTGCTATAGCCAATTAAAAAAAAGGGCCTATGGCGGTGTTTTAAAGCACCACTATAGCCAATTAAAAAAAAAAAAATGGCTATAGGTCCAGGTTTATAGCGGTGCTTTCCAAAACACCGCTACTGACCTAGATGCACCTATAGCCATGATTCTATAGCAATGTTTTATAGCAATGCTATAGCCCAGATGGATCTATAGATCTGGGCTATAGCTGCGTTTTCAGGATCTATAGCAGTGTTTTTCAAATGCCACTATAGTACTTGTTTTTTTTTTGTAGTGACCCTCAACCCAACCCTCATCGAAAAATTTGAAAAGATTGATTTTTTTTTCTTTACCCATTTTGGATCCTTTGGATATTCATTTCATCAAATACTCTTTAAAAATTAATCAAGCCTGTTAGATAGGTCAAGATTTGTGGTCAATTTTGCTTAAACCCAATTACTTTGGTTGGAATTTGTGAAATCCGTAGGTTTAGAGTATGACTTAGGGATTTATATGCTACACTTATTATTTATTTATTTATTTCAATTCATCATTGAATCATGATATTGGGGACCGGGTTTTGTTTACTTCCAATACTTTTTTAATTGAACATATCCTTTTGTTTTAAATATACAATGGTAAGTAGTAGTAGGTTTTAATCTTTATCTTTTATTTAATTAGTGAATAATGTGGCAATTTCTCATTAAAACAAAAGGAGATTCCAGTTAAAAAAACACTAAAGGTAAGCCAAACCCTTGGGGAGCTAAATTGAAGATTTAAACCATCAATTGATCAAAACAATGGATGGTTAAAAATTATCAGAGATATTGCATATTGGGATAAGAGGTTTATTCTTAAATTGGGGATTTTGTATTACAGATATCAATCTATTAAATTTATTGTTCAAGAATGTAATTAAGGGTTCTGATTAAAGTTTTGAACTCAATGTTTGGTTAGATTTTGACCATAGTGAAAATATTAAAAAAAAAAAAAGGGTTTTTAGGTATTAAAGAATTGTCTTAATATGCTTTTTTTTTTTTTTTTATATGTCTTAGGACTATAGTCCTTTATAAAGGAACTTCAAACTTAAAAGAAAAGAATCATTTCTTGAAGTATTATATGCTATACTTGGCTAGAATCTAATCTATTTAAGCAGTTTGAGATAGACCCAATATCCTAATTTCTAAATTTTAACAAAGTTTAATTCTTAGGATGTGACCAATCTTTCCCAAGTACTTTATATCAAATTAGACTAGACAACCAAAAAAATCCATTAACTTTACATCATTCTAAATGATTAGAATGCCATCAACATACATGAAGAAATTTATTATTTTATATAGCTTTTAGTCTCATAAGGACCTATAATACTTGATCAAAATCAAACAACTTGATTGCTTGATCAAAGATGATATTTTATGATTCAGATGCTTGCTTTAGTCCATAAATGGACTTTAAGCAACTTGCATGCTAAACACTACTGGTTCTTTGCCATGAACAAGTCTAGTTACATCATATAGATGTCTTCCTCAAGATTGCTACTAAAAGAAGCTTTCTTGATATCCATTGCCATATTTCATCCAAATGAGACTAGTGAGCATAAAAACAAATGTTGATACAAGAAATGACTAGTGATTCGCATCACTTGTATCAGGATTTGTTCACTTGAGCAATCAACTTGTACCAAGGAATGACTAATTTCATTTGATCCATGTAAAGACTTTTGCTACTTGACTTAGAATATAAGAAGAAATGGTCTTAAAAGGCAATAAAAAAGAATTCATTCATCGGAAAATCCCAAGAATCCATGCACTTGATCCAATTTTCAAAAGTATTTTGTTTCACATCATTAGAGCATTCATACTTTTTCTTTTAAGATGAATTTACTAAAAGAGCTTGAATCATGTGCCTACAAGCAAGCATTACTAGTGATAGGAGGTCATCTTTGTTAAACCAAATTATTTCCTATTACCTAGAATGTTCATCATCCATTGCTAGCCCATTTGAGCCTTCAAACATTTAGCCTTTTTTTGCATGAACTCACTAAAATCTAAACTTGGGGTGGGAAAAAACAAAGTATGCATGCTTTAATCTCATGTTGAGTAGGAGTCAACCTTGTAACTTTAAAGCTAATTGATAAATCTCTCCTAGAAGACATGAAAGACAAGTGGAGAATTCATTAGTCTAAAGACAAGAGATCATCAAAGAAAAATGAAGTTTCACACAATCAAGGAAAGAGAAATGAAATTCCATCAATGTAAAAAAAAAAAGAAGGTGTGTAGCAAGTTTGAAGAGCCTAAAATTCATCATGCCAAGAGGAATACAAGATTCATCTAAAAGAGAGTTCATCAAAAAAGGAAAAGATTCATCAAGCACAAAAGGTGCAAGTGCATTGAAGCAAGAAAGAAGCCTAGAGGGCACATCAAAATGACTTAAGTTGAGAAAAACAAGGAAGGTGCAAGGTCCCCAAAAGGTTCATTCAATTAAGAGATGAAAGACAAAAAAAAAAAAAAAAAAAAAAACAGGCTTGCTAGGCTGAAAACTTAAAAGGGCGGTCTAGGCAAAAGTTAGGGCCAAATAAATGAAGAAGAAGAAGAAAAGGAAAAAAAAAAAGAAAGGAAGATCCTACCAAGTTGGAAACTTGAAGATGCAACCTAAAAAGAGAATAATTTTAAAGATGAAAGTCTAGAGGTATGATTCAAGATGAATGAGCATAAAAACAAATGTTGATACAAGTGAACAATGAAGACTAGTGAGAAGATGACAATGAAGAAATGAGAAAACTCCCCTAATACTTGATTTTTGAGTAATGCATATTTGGGGGAACATCATAAGGAATCTTGAGCTTTTTTATATCATTCATTTCATAACCTAAACTCAGCCTACATTACAACCCATGAATAAGACATCCTTGAAGTCTAGCTAATTGTAGGCACATCTTAAACTCTAATAATATTTTTCTCTTGAATTAAAAAGAAAAAATGCTCAAAATTGTCAAATCTCACGGGATGATATGTCCGAGGACAAAATTTCTCAAATTCTCAAATCCTCAAAATGACTCAAAAGAACTTTCAAACCTAGAGCACTTTTCTTGTTTGCACCCAACAATGTGATTCATAAATATTATCACATTTCATTTCTTGATTGACTTTGGAGACTTAATCTGACGATGTTCAAAAGGATGAAGCAAATTTGATTACATGAGTTTAATGATCTCGATCCTTCCTAATCAAAGAGATTTGTTTGATTCTTAAACACTTTGATTTGCCAAAATGGTTGTTCAAAGGATCACCTCTTGTTCATTAAAAAAAAGGAAATTTTTTTTTTTTTCTTCTTAATTTTAAAAAATCATTCTTTTTCAAAATTCAGTTCTCTTGAACTATGTTTTGACCTGATGCTCTATGAGAGAAGTACGTAGGCAGCCTTGTAGAGACTCGGTCCCATTCACCTAAACAACCTTGGAGAACAAAGTCAAAACAATGTGACAAATTTGGGTGCATGTTTGGTTAAACGCATTTGTTTGCATTAAGCATGTTCAAACTTGGAGCATTGGCCTATTTATATTGTGTGCAAGTTTTCACGATAATTGGTTTCTAACAAGCTAGAGAAAGAAAGGCTTTTTGTAGGAACCAAGGATGGCGGACCATGATCTTCTTTCATGTTCCTAATGGTCACAACATCAAATGAATTCAGCTTCAATCTAAGCATGAAATATACCCCAAACTAGAGGCATTGGGTAAGTACTTCCAATTCATTTCAATGAATAAATCCATTGCTAATTGAAATTATCTTTTTGCAGGAATTAAGTAAGGACTTATCCAGTAATCAGCATCAACTTCCAGGCAAAGTTATTCTCATTCAAAGGATAGGTTTTTCAACAACTACCCAATAAAAAGAAAAAAAAAATCATCATAAATTTATCTTCATCTTTACTTTTCATCTCCATCTTCTTCATTTTTTGATAATGAACAATCTTCATATTTCAAAAAAGAAAAAAAAAAAAAAAAAGACAAAAGACAAAATTCTCAAAAAAAAAAAAAAAAAAATCAATTCTTTCCGAATCTTTCAAAAAAAAAAAGGAATTTTCAAAAAAGCCTTGGGATTGGGGAATTGGGCTTGTACTTCTTAGGTTTAAAAAAAAAGCAAAAAAAGCAAAAAAAAAATTCATAAATCAAAATTTTCAATTCTTTGAAAAAACTCAAGATTTCCAAATTTTTCAAAAAAAAAAAAAAATCATCATCAAAAATTTTCAATTCCTTCAAAAAGTTCAAGATTTCAAATTTTTTTCAAAAAAAAAAAAAAATTTCATCAGTCAAAATTTTCAGACCTTTGAAAAAATTCAAGATTTCCAAATTTTCCAAAAAAAAAAAAAAAAATTCTTTATTATATTCTTCTTCAGGAACAGAAAAGTTATGATCCTCCTCTATATTCTCCAGCGGTGCAACATCAAGTCAACTATCTGCCCTCAGCATTTATCGGAGTATGGAATATGTCATAAACTAGGGGCATTTGCCAAGTATGCCAAATTTTTTTCAATGAATAGCTCTGTTACTAATTGAAAATATTTATTTTATAGGCACTAGGGTAAAAGGCCCACACACATCGGCATGAGCCAAAAGATCCAAAAATCCTAGGTACTCTGAAAACATGAGCCAGGATCCAGAACCTTTGGTTCTTTAAAAATATGAGCCAAAGCCCAAAAAACCCTTGGTCCTCTAAAAACATGAGCCAAGATCCAAGAATCATAGGTCATCTGAAAACATGAGCTAGGATCTAGAACCTTTGGTCCTCTGAAAACATGAGCCAAGATCCAAAAATCCTAGGTCCATTGAAAACATGAGCTAGGATCCAGAACCTTTGGTCCTCTAAAAACATGAGCCAAAGCCCAAAAAACTATTGGTCTTCTGAAAACATGAGCCAAGATCCAAAAATCCTAGGTCCTCTGAAAAGATGAGCAAGGATCTAGAACCTTTGGTCCTCTGAAAACATGAGCCAAGATCCAAAAATCCTAGGTCCATTGAAAACATGAGTCAGGATCCAGTACCTTTGGTTCCCTAAAAACACGAGCCAAAGCCCAAAAAACCCTTGGTCCTCTGAAAACATGAGCCAAGATTCAAAAATCCTAGGTCCTTTGAAAACATGAGCCAGGATCTAGAACCTTTGGTCCTCTGAAAACATGAGCCAAGATCCAAAAATCCTAGGTCTCTGAAAACATGAGCTAGGATCCAAAACCTTTGGTTTTCTGAAAACATGAGCCAAACCCCCAAAAACCCTTGGTCCTTTGAAAACATGAGCCAAGATCCAAAAATCCTAGGTCCTTTGAAAACATGAGCTAAAGCCTAAAAAAACCCTTGGTCCTCTAAAAACATGAGCCAAGATCTAAAAATCCTAGATCTCTGAAAACATGAGCCAGGATCCAGAACCTTTGGTCCTCTAAAAACATGAGCCAAAGACCAAAAAACCTTTGGTCCTCTGAAAACATGAGCCAAGATCCAAAAATCCTAGGTCCTCTGAAAACATGAGCTAAGATCCAGAATCTTTAGTCCTCTAAAAACATGAGCCAAAGCCCAAAAAACCTTTGGTCCTTTAAGAACATGAGTCAAGATCCAAAAATCCTAGGTCCCCTGAGAACATGAGCCAGGATCCTTGGTCCTCTATATTTTCTTAACCTTAGGTAAGCATGTCTTGAACTCATTAAAAAAAAAAAAAATTGCATGCATGAACTACGTTTGGACCTGATCCTCCCACTAAGAGGTACGTAGGCAATCTCCCTCAAGATTCGGTCCATATTTTGATCTGCAACATGACCGTCTACATTTTTATCTACATTACTGATTGCAAAGTTAGGTGTCTCTTTCATACATTGACATTCGCTTTTCAAGCTCTGCCAATGAGGGACATTTTGTTGACATCTCATTTTACAACTCGCATTTAACTTCACACGGAGGGTAAAATGGTACTTTCACCTTGAAAATATGTACCTTGATTCTGGCCATTAGATCTTTAATCTCATTTCACCAAAATGATCTTGATATTGTAACGATCAAATCGACTGGTCATAAACCCTAATCGGACCACTAGATTGAAAGTTATCATCAAATCAAGTTTTTAATGGCTGGGATGCATTGTCACAAATTGAGTCTGACTATATATGATTATGAACAATTGATTTCAATTGGCTATAAGTATAATCAATTGAAGATCAATGATGTGTCATAATTTGATTAGTTAGGACTATATTTTATGGTGAGGTTGCATATATTTAATTAATTAGATAATTAAACATTAATTATTCAATGAATAATTTGTGCAATTATCTTTTAATTAGAGTAAATTTGGAACCAATTAAGTCTGAAATGGGAGTGATTGGAGTCATTTAATGTTAATTGGGAGCTAATTTGGGACCTATTAATGTTAATTGTGCTGAAACTATTTTCTAACAAATAACCTCTGCTCACCATTTAATCGATATCTATCAGAATACTTTGAATCTATGAATGAGGTTAATTTTTTCAGAAACTAGACATCTAGGGCTTCAATTTAAGTACAAGAACGAGACAATTTCTATCAGAATTGAGTCAGATATGATTTTTCGAAGTTGACTCTACAGGCTGTTACAGTAGCTACGGGAAAACCGAATTTTGGCTTGCTTTTCACTCCCATCAATCTCTCCATTTAATACACTAGATTTTCTTCAAGGCTAAAATGAGGTCTAGGTTTATGATTCTTTATCAACCCTCATTAAATGACCTTCCATTCATATTTCCTCCACTACTACTATATAAATCCTACATCTCCTTCATTCCAAAGCACACCAAAACCCCCTCTCTTCTCCTCTCTTGAGTTCTAGGAAGTAGAGTAGTCTTGTCATATCTTGGTCTTTTTGAGACTTAAGGTATTGAGTGAGACTCACTCTTCCTCTCCTAACTCTTCTTTTCCTCCATCCTTAGGACCTTTGCCAAGAGTCTCATCCTCCATCATATGGATCTTGCATGAAGGTATAATCACTTTCCTTAAATTGTTTTTTTGTGAGAATTTAGGATTAAAACATGATAGTAACTATTTAAATTCTCTTGAATATGTTTGAATGTTTTTGTGTGTTTTTCATATGTTCTTGGTTGTTCATCACATGTTTATGCATAACACTAGTTTTGATCTAAAATCTACATGAAAAACATGAAAAAGATGTTTGTTTAATAATTTTTTTTTTTTTAAATCCTTGAATCTAGGATATCATCATCCACACATATTCACTAGAAATTTTTTTTTTTTTCAATCCAAATGAAATGTTTAATAAATTGAATTAGGGTTTATCACATGCACACACTTTAAATTCAATATGCAAATTGATTAATAACATATTGGATGATGTGATATGAATGTTGGCCACCATAGTCTAGAAGACCGGTTTCACCGGGTAAGGTGGGTGCCTAACACCTTCCCACTTTAACATAGCCTTCGAGCTTAGATCAAGGGTTAGTAGATTGAATGTTTATCCATGTAACATTAAATTTTTAGATTGTAACTAGGAAACAAAGCCATGTACTTTATCTTAAATTGTATCTAGGACCAAAGCCATGTAATTTCCTATAATCAATGTAAATTTAATTTCAAATTAATAAAACGAGAAATTTTTTAATTTTGGTTTTCTTATTTATCCTAATAATTAAATAAGTGGCGACTCCATTGTAAAACCCTTAATCTAAAGGGGTAAATATAACTAGTTGAACTTCTATTTTGGGAGGCAATAACACGACTCCACCCATTTACATGGGTTTGGCCTAACACATCCTATAAAAAAGTGGGCCAAGGGCGCGGTCTTTCACAATGTGACCACATTGCGACCTTCAAGACCACAATGCACCTTCAAGGAGTTCCAGATGAGATAATATGTAGGGTCTTCCCAACCACCCTTAAAGGGCCAGCATAAGTGTGGTTCAGGAAAATACCTTCGAATACTATTGGTTCTTTCGAGGAGTTGAGTAAGTTGTTCATCAACAACTTCATCGGAGGACAAGGCATAAACACTCCTCGTCCAGTTTGTTGACTATAGAGCAAGGAGAAAATGAGAGTTTGCGGTCCTTCATCACTTGCTTCAACAGGGAAGCCTTGACGGTAGACAAGATGGATGATAAGTTGTTATTGGCAGCCTTTCACAATGGAGTTAGTTTAGATTTATTCATTCATAAGCTTTATGATTAAGAACCATAAACCATGGATGAACTCGTCCATTCAGCCCAAAGCTTCATGAATGCAGAGGATGCGATCATTGCCAAGCAGAGCGAATGGAAACAGACCTCCCATGCCATCGTGAACAAGGCCCTCATCCAAAAAAGGCACGGACTGGAGAGAAGAAGGACAGAGGCAACATGAAGGTAGGTTCGTCTTCAGGAAGGAGTCAGCACTATTTGCCTTTGAACTTTCCACTTGATTAGGTGCTTATACAAATCAAGGATGATCCATCCTTGAAGTGGCCTGAGAAGATGAAGGGAGGTCCTAATAAGCGCAATAAGAATAAGTATTGTTGCTTCCATAGAGACCACAAGCATGACATAGACAAGTGCTACGACTTAAAGCAGCAGATAGAGAATGTCATTAGGTAGGGAAAGTTGAGGAATTTTCTTGGATGAGATCATAAGGATGAAAAGTTGAAAGGAAAGATAGAAGAGCCATCACGACCCCCACTTGGAGAAATTAGAGTTATTGTAGGAGGAACTTCAGCAGGGCAATCTTCTAAGTAGAGGAAGACCTACTTGAAGGTGGCAGAATGTCCAACTCTCTAGACGACCACCAAGGACGAGGGCGGCAGACGAGCAAGCCATCATCCACATGATGATGCGATTGTAATAACTTTGCTCATTACAGATTGCACGACTAGAAAGGTGTTGATAGATAATGGGAGTTCAACAGATATCCTATATTATCCCACTTTCCAGTAGATGAGGCTTGGATGAGACCAACTTCATCCAGTGAATTCACCCTTAGTAGGATTTGGAGGAATGAAGATACAACTAATGGACACTATTACTTTACATGTAGTGGTAGGAGGGTATCCATAGCAGATAGCCAAAGAAGTAAATTTCCTCGTCGTAGATTGTTCGTCTTCCTATAATGCCATTATTGGAAGACAAACTTTAGATGATTGGAAGGCAGTAACGTCTACCTATCACTTATCTGTCAAGATCTAAATAGATTATAGAATAGGGCAAGTATAAGGAGATCAGTTAGCTGCTAGAGAATGCTACTTAGCCATGTTAGCTATGGATGAGCATGTGTAGACGATAAATATAGAGGAAAGAAGGGTTCTTGCAGAGCCCACTAAAGTACTGGTAGACATCCATTTGGAAGAGGGTAATCCCGAGAAGTTTACTACAATTGGAACAAGTATGAAGGAGAAGACGAAGTAGGATCTCGTTAAGTTCTTAAGAAAGAGCATTGATGTTTTTGTGTGGAGTCATGAAGACGTGCTAGGAATTGACCTAAGTGCTATTACTCATCGTTTGAATGTGTATCCATCTTCCAAGCCTGTTCATTAGAAAAATAGAGATTTTGCTCCTGAGCAAGATAATGCTATCAAGGAAGAGGTCCAGAAGTTAACCACAATATAATTTATTAGGGAAGTATATTACCCGGATTGGTTAACTAATGTGGTGATAGTCAAGAAGGCTAATGGCAAGTGGAGGATGTGAGTAGACTTCACTGACTTGAACAAGGCTTGCCCCAAGGATATTTATCCATTGCCATGTATTGACCAATTGGTGGACTTAACAACAGGTCAACAATTGCTAAGCTTTATGGATGCCTTCTTAGGTTATAACTAGATAAAGATGGACGAGACAAATCAAGAGAAGACATCCTTCATTACTAGTTAAGGTTTATTTTGTTATAAAGTAATGCCCTTTAGTTTGAAGAATGCGGGGTAACTTATTAGAGGTTGGTCAATCATATGTTTCGTCCACAGATAGGATAGAATGTAGAAGTTTATGTAGATGACATGCTGATGAAGAGCTTGGACGAGAAGAAACATCTAGATGACCTACAGGAGACCTTTGACACACTTAAATGATACAACATGAAGTTGAATCCAAGTAAGCGTGCCTTCAGGGTTTCATCAGGGAAGTTCTTAGGGTTCATGGTTTCCCAGAGAGGAATTGAAGCGAATCCTGATAAGATAACCCCGATAGTAACTTACCTAAGGGATGGAAGGCTTCTAGAAGAAAGAGACGATGCCAGAAAGCTAAGGTTTAGATTAGCTAAGATATTTTATAAATGAGGTGTTATACAAAAGAGGCTTCTCTCAACCTTACCAAAGGTGTTTAACTCTAGACGAAGCAAATTATGTATTGAGAGAAGTTCACAAAGAAGCATGTGGAAACCATTCAGGAGCAAGAGCACTTGTCCACAAGGTCGTCCGTGCCTGTTATTACTAGCCGACCATTCAAGCAGATGCTAAGGCTTATGTAAAAGTGTGTGATTAGTGTCAACGCTTCAACAACGTCCCTAGACAACTATCAGAGTACCTTACCCCAATGATGGCCTTATGGTCCTTTGTGCAACGAGGATTGGATATTTTGGGTCTCTTTCCAATAGGAACCAGGCAGATGAAGTTTCTAGTGGTGAGGATCGATTACTTCACTAAGTGGATGGAAGCTGAACCCTTAACAAAGATCACACAGCAGGATGTAAAAAATTTTGTCTAGAAGAGTATTGTGTGCCAGTTTGGAGTACCTAGGGTACTAGTGTCAGACAATGGACGACAGTTCGATAACACACCCTTCAGAGATTTTTGCAAGCAACTTGGAATCAAGAATCATTATTCTTCACCCTTCCACCCACAAGCAAATGGACAAGCAGAAGCAACAAACTAATCATTGTTGAAAATCATCAAGACTCGACTTGAGGGGCAAAGGGAGTATGGCCAGACGAGCTACCAAGTGTTCTATGGGCTTACAAGACAACTATGAGGACCCCCATAGGGGAAACTCCTTTAAAACTAGCCTATGAAAGCCAGGCAGTCATACCTGTAGAGGTGCAAATGGCCAACCACAGGGTGATGAAGTATCAGGACAAGGAGAATGCAGAACAACTTCATCTTAACCTGGATCTAATAGACAAGGTAAGGATGATGCAGAGGCGAGGACAACAAGATATAAAAATCTTATGGCTAGATAATATGATGCAATGGTGAAATCTAGGCGTTTCAACATTGGGGACCTTGTCCTAAGAAGGGTTTCTTTGGCAATCAGAAACTTGGCCCATAGAAAATTGGGGCCTAATTGTGAAGGATACTACAGGGTTATCAATTGCAAAAGGCAATGATCATACTACTTGGAAGCCCTAGATGAACAGAAACTAAGCACTCCTGGAATGTTGAGCATCTAAGAAAATATTATCAGTAAAGGATTAGCTTGGACGTGCATTATCATGGACGAGCATCATCATGGATGAAGTTGGAGTTATGTGTTAGTTTCCTCATATTTATTTATGTTTATTGTTAGTACTATATGTTTCAATATTTTAATTCCATAAAATTTTGCCCCTTTTGCCTAACCTGTGCACTGCCTACGGACAAATTTATGATGGACAAAGTCATGAACTTAGTATGTTTGTACATAAGTATTTTTAATTCCCTAAAGGCACTAGCTTCTAAGCATTTACCATGCTTGTGGACGATGTTTATGTTGTGTATATATAGTTTGGATTCCCAATGTATATAATGTTATGTGAATTTCTAATTTTCATTCAACTAATCCACAAGAAGGCTAAAGGCCCAAGACGAGTAAAATCTCTGGACGTAGGGATGTAACTTCTATAGGCTTTCCTTAAAATAAGGATGAAGCAAACAAAAATAAACCCAAGGTATATTCGTCTAATCAATGGACGAGGTAAAACCTAAGGTATATTCATCTAATCAGTGGACGAGGAAAAACATGCTCGCAAAAATACTAAAAAAAAATCCATGGATGAATTTGACCAACCTAATAGTCCAATATTTGGACGAGTAAAATACTGGAAACATCTTACCCAAAGACGAATAAAGGATTGTCCAGCCTATGGACGAGAGATAGTGCAAGTTATAAGTCAAATCTATGGATAAATAAAGCTAGCAATGGAAAATATCATTCGTAGACGAGTTATACTTGTAAAATTTAAAAAATGGTAAAAATGTTGAACATGAAAAATTCATTCAAACATAGACGAGATAAATGCTTTCATGAGTGGATGGACCAAATTAAAACCATAAGAGATAATATGGACGATGTAAACAAAGGAAATTCATCCATACATAAAGCATATAACATGTTCAACATTAAATGAAGAATGAAAATGAAAGCAACTATTCATTCATGAAACATAAAAAGGCTAGACGACCATTGTCCAAAAACCCTTGAGTTATTCAAAGCCAACGAAGGCTATTGTATTTTTTGCACGTCCATAAACTTGGATGAGGAAATTGTACTTGAATGAATTTTAAAGTAAAGCCCAAAACAGTGGGCACTTCCAACAAACTAAAATAACTAAATTTTTCTAAAAAATAAAGAGATTAATCGGATAAACCACTGGGGGCATCACCCCTAGACTTTAGGTCGTCCATGCTAGCATTAGTGCGTCTTGGGCAAGTTCAGTTGAAGCATCGTCCATCATGTTGATGTCCTCAAAGCTCGTTGGAAGCAGGGAACTCTTTGTGGCAGTGGGGATCTTGAATGAGTCAAAGTCCATCTTAGGGTAGGCCTCCTTGGCATTAGAACACAAGTCCTCATAGACAACAGCATAATGATGATCTAAACGAATCTTGAACTCGTTTGACTTCATGAAGGTTGCAACGGCTTCCTTCTAACCCTTCTCCATAGACGAAGTAAACCCTTAAACCTTCACCACAAGGTGAGTGATACGGGTCTCCTTCTCAATGGAGTTTGCCTTGAGCTCCTCCATTTCATTTTTTAGCTTCTGCTCGATCCCTTGTAGACAAGTGAGCTCCTCAGTCAGCTTGATTACTTCCCCCTTCTTCAAAAGGACCTCGTTATTCAGCTCTTTACTCTTCTCCTTGGCAACCTTATCCTCATTACAAAGCTTCTTAGCTTGGGTGGACACAGTATAAAACTTTGACATGGCCTAAAAAATAGATGGACGAAGGAGAGTTACAAATTTTCCTTAAATTTCTTAGAAAATAAAATACAGATAATAAAAACTACATAACTTGAAAAGGCCATGGATGGCAGAATGCTCAAAGTCCTTCACTGACATGTTATAGCATGGGTTCCCCTTGTTGTCAGTGATGAGTCCTTTGAACGTCTTCCAAGCATACCCTCATCCAGCTCCAAGTTGGGAAGACACTTGGTTTGCTTTGAAGGATGAGTCCTGTTAGAAGATTTGGCTGCAAGATGAGGAAGATTCTCAGGCTAGATGGATGGAATGGTCTGGATGGGTACCAAGTTCACTGTCGAGTCATCCGGGTTTATCGTCGTGAAAGGATATTTGGAACCTTGGGAGGAGGAGTCTTGCCAGACTTTTGCTTCTTTGAACCTTGACGACTTGGAAGGTCACCAAGGTCAACAGAACTGGAAATACCCTTTCTCTTCCTAGCCNTATGTGACGAGTGATAGCTGCACCAATATAAGAGAGGGTTAGACGAGGAAGGAGTTAAATAAAACAAACAAAAGAAAGGAAGAAAGACATACCCTTAGGAAGAAGACAACCTAGGGCACTGGTAAAAGGAGGAAAAGGGGTGTTATTTACATTAATTGGGTTCCTAGCTCAATTTCCAGAAATAATAAAGAATTCTTTCTTCCAAAGCCTATTAGAAGAACTACGACCCTTAATCAAGCTAAATTGGGGGCCCTTGGCCAAGAACTAGTAGAAACCAACAGATTGTTTAATCTTTAAGGGCTTATAGCAGTAAAAAACTCGTCCACTGTGATTGGACGGTTCCCCTCAAGCGCCTCATGCCATAACACTTGCATAGCTACTATTGTCCTCCATCCATTAGGATTGAGTTGGTTTGGTCTAATGCCCAACCTATGGAAGAGACTTCTACATAAAGAATTTAAAGGAAAACTAAGACCTGCTAAGAGATAAGAAGTATATACCCCAAAGCTTGAAAGAGGAGAATAACACCATTCCCCACTTTCTGGTAGAGGAGGTATAAACTCTATAGGAATCTAATATCTACCTACTAGATTGTTTAACTTACTCGCGTCCAAAGTAGACACCACCTCAGGGGCACAACTATAAATTACATTTTTTCCTCCTCCTTATCTTGAGGAGGGCTAGGTGACCTACTCCTTTTGGACGAGCTAGCCTTAGCCCCAAAAGCCATCCTCTGATTTTGATGCATACAGTGATTTTGATTGGTGATTAGTATTTTTTAGTGACCCTACCCATTGGGGTAGTACGTAGGTGTGATCCTTCTTGCGAACAAAATACATAGGACATGGAAGAATATCAACATGTCACATTGTGCATATTCTTGTTATTCATATAAATTGAGCAATCATTTTCTATAAATTTTTAGGTTGAACTCCTATTTAATTTATTTACACACACACACACACACACACACACACACACACACACATATATATTTGGCACCTTTGTTATTTTTTCGGCCTTTTGTTTTGTAGACCTTAGTAGGGGTGTTCACCAAAGTGCATCAAAACCGCTTGCAAAATGGTATAATTGCACAACACTATAAGTAACAGTGCACTGCACCAAATGGTGCAGTGCAATTTGCGGTTTTATAATAAGAAAACCGCACATACCGTACTGCACCACACCTTCACTATATATAAATATATTTATTTTTTTAATATTCAATATATTATTAGTAGTTTAATAACCCTAGTTTTCAAAAAAAAAAAAAAAGGTTTAATAACCCTAGCAAGTGTTAATTAGTAAAGTTAGCCCAAAATAAAGAAAAACTAGTTCAATAGTTTAAAACTAGACCCAAACAAAGGGAAAAATCAATTTTGGGCTGGGTAGGAAAAACCCAAAATTTGAAAAATATACTCACTTCAAATGGCATCTTATACACCATGCCACATATGTGATTGCAAAAATGAGGCGCGGTGTAGTTATGGTTTTGGCTAAACTCTAAATCACACCACATCGCACCGCACATGTAACTGCAAAAGTGAGGTGCGGTGATTGCACCGCAAAGCGTGGTGCTAAAAATGGCCCAAAAATGCATCGCACTGTATCACAAACACCCCTTAGAACTTAGTGCTTTTGTTATTTCTTACGAGTGGACTACTATTGAAATTTCAAGCACATAGTTATTCTTTAAGAAGTTTAATATATTTTAGGATTTGAAATTTTAATTTCAAAAGATTTCTTTGTGAGGCATTATATGAGATTTTTGTATAGGAGTTTAGATCACCTGGTTATTTACAAATGACGAAATAGAAAAATAGGGCAATTTTTCACGAGTTTAGATAACTTGGTTATTTACAAATGATGCTGATCAGAGTCAGATATAATGCACAATTAAGTTGTGAGAAGCACATGTCCACCTCTTCATCTATCTGCATTTCTGGTTCTCTTTTGACGTGGCCTGATTGAATTTAAACTCTAATATCATAAGAAATCATGATGTAGGTATTTACGAAAATATCATAATATTTATGATCTCATCAAGAAAAACAAAATATGCAATTGATTCTTAAAAAAAAAAAATGAAATAAAGGCGGCTCTCTCAAGATATATATGACAGAAAAACAAAAAGGTTTTGGGAATAAATACAAACTAAACGCCATGGTCACAGATCGGGAAGGTACTAATGAAGAAAGGTTGGAAGGTAAAAACAAAGAAATATGGATGGAGAGTATTGTGAAATTATTATTGAAATAAAGAAAACTAATAAAAATAGGAAATAAGAATATATATCTTGAGTAGTAATGTGTAAGTCCAAAGTAACGATCCATTAATGGATACTAATAAGTTACTCGTGCGATGTATAGATAGTATTATAATTGATGGTGAACCAAAAGATTTTACTATTTTTAGTTCGTCCATAGAGTTGTCCAAGTCTAGAAAGGTTAACCCAATAAAAGAATTTCGTCCAATATCAAGAGATTGTCCAAGGATATGAAGGTCGTCCATCATGGAAACAGATGGACGACCCCTCAACACTTAGAAAATCTTCAGAATGAATTTATGTACAAAAGCTTATAATTTGAACCACATTCTACTATTTTGAAGTATGAGCAAAATTCTTGTTCATCGCTCTAACTTCCCAGTAAGTTCCTAACTTCTCATGGCAGTTGTAGAAGATAAGGTTAAATCTTCTATCTTTTATAGCAGTAATGGAAGTCAAGTTTGAACCGTCTAACTTCCATACACGTTGGGGAAGTTACCAAACAAGTAACCACTCCAAAGTTCACTATATAAGGACTTATTCACATTAAATGAAAGTAAGTTTCCACTACCCCTAAAGTTGGAATTCTTGAGTTCTAGAGGGAAAACTAACTTAAGCATCAGAAGGTTAACCCAATAAAAGAATTTTGTCCAATATCAAGAGATTGTCCAAGGATATGAAGGTCGTCCATCATGGAAACAGATGGATGACCGCTCAACACTTAGAAAATCTTCAGAATGAATTTATGTACAAAAGTTTATAATTTGAACCACATTCTACTATTTTGAAGTATGAGCAAAATTCTTGTTCATCGCTCTAACTTCCCATTAAGTTCCTAACTTCTCATGGTAGTTGTAGAAGATAAGGTTAAATCTTCTAACTTCTATAGCAGTAATGGAAGTTAAGTTTGAATCGTCTAACTTCCATACACGTTGAGGAAGTTACCAAACAAGTAACCACTCCAAAGTTCATTATATAAGAAGTTATCCACATTAAATGAAAGTAAATTTCCACTACTCCTAAAGTTGGAATTCTTGAGTTCTAGAGGGAAAACTAACTCAAGCATCAGAGGGTTCTTGGCTAGTTCACCCCAGTCACCTTTGATCTTGTGTTTCTTTCTTTTCAGGCCTTCTAAGCAATCACTAGCCCATTGAAGTCCGGAGTATTCAGCCTACTGATTTTCTGTGCATCATCAATAATGTTGGCGGAAATACTATTTTCGTCCCTACATTTTCACCTCATTCTCACTTTTGTCCTTACTTTTTTTTATCGCTTTTAGTCCCTAAAATAAAAAACCGTTCCATTTTGGTTCCTACCGTTATCTTACTAATGGAAAATAGCCTACGTGGCAAATGGAGTGCACTGTTGGCACACAAAATGTTGACGTGGCTATTGAAATAGTAATAAAAAATTTTATTCCACGTTAGCATATAAAATTCTTTAAAAATAATTTATCAATTTTAACTAAATAAAAAAATTTAAAAATAGAATTAAAAACAAAAAATCACTTGAATTGAGATCTAAGGGGATTTTGAACAAGAACATAAACCCAAAAATTTTAAAACCCAAAAAATTAACATATGATCCAAACCTGAACACTATTCTCAAACCAGTCACACACTTTTTCTTTTTTTCATCTCAAACTCAAACTCTATTCTCTCATCTCAAACTCAAATTACACGGCCACACACTATTCTCTCATCTCAAACTCTCTCTTCCATCTTAAACTCTCTTCTCTCATGGCTTAAACCCGAGCTCTCTCTCTCTTCTTTCATGGCTAATCCATCTCATAGCTAAAGACCCATGGCCAAACCTCATGGTTGAAGACCCAAAGACCCATGGCCGAAACCCACGCCTATCATCTTATTCTCTTTCTCTCTCTTCTCTCATCTCTCATCTCAAACCTGGGCTCTCTTTCTTCTCTCATGGCCGATCCACCTCATGGCTGAAGACCCATGGCTGAACCCCATGGTTGAAGACCCAGAGACCCATGGTCAAAACCCAAAGACCCATGGTTGAAGGCCTAAAGACCCATGGCCGAAATCTCATCATCTCTCTCTTTGGCTAGGATCATTTAGAGGAAATAAGATCTGAAATTGATGAGGATTGGCTTGTGCTTTGGTATTTTTGGTTTTGTGTTTTTGATCTGACCGTGGTTTATGTTTTGTTAGTTAATTATGTTAGCATTGCTGAGTTTGATCATGATTTTGTAGGTGTTTTTTTCTGTTTGGTTGCTAAGAAAATGCAAGAAAATAGAAGAAAATCTTGAATTTTTAATTTTTTGGGCAACCATGTTCTTGGAGAAGAACATGAAGAACAATAAAATATTTAAATAATTAAATAATAATTAAAATTTTATTTTATTTTAAAATATTTAAAGAGAAGGAAAAAATAATGTTGTGGCATTTTTTAATATTTAAAATGCTGACATGTGTACTCTGTTTGCCATGTAGGCTATTTTCTGTTAGTAAGATAACAGTAGGGACCAAAATGGAATGATTTTTTATTTTGGGGACTAAAAGCGGTAAAAAAAAAAGAGTAGGGACCAAAGTGGGAATGAGGTGAAAATGTAGGGACGAAAATAGTATTTCCGCCTATAATGTTTTATGCAAGATGATTTTGGAGAATGTTGTATAAGTATTGTAGCATAATTGTTATAAAATTTTATTAGTAATGAGTTCATCATAAAAGCAACAATTATAAATTGCGCATACATATCCATTATAATTATTCAATTAAAGTAATGAGGGAAAAAAAAAACTTTAGAGGAATATTATAAAATAACAGTTGATATAGAATATGTCTTCCTCTTGATCTCCATAATTCTAAAATAAATACATATACTAAACACCCACAGTCAATCACATTATTTACAAAACTCACAATTCACAGCGTCCGATTTTAACATTAAAATCGTATTTGCCGTTGTCACTCAATATAAAATACAAGCTCCCATTCCTTGGTTGTAGCCAACTCATACGAGTTAGGATTAGATGAAACAGTAATGTTAGAGTTAGGTAGGTGTCGTTGAAAGATTGAAGGTAAATGATATCATTTTTGGTTTGTGTGTATTTGACATGAGATGACATGAAGAGCTATGGGTAGGTATATATAAAAAAATAGAAGTGCAAGAGGTGAAAATTGTGAATTAAAATGTAAAGAGGCTTGTGTGTATGTGTGAGGGATGAAAAGTCACAAAACATTGAACCAAATGATACAAAAAATATTTATTTTTAATTAGAAAAGTCTTGAAATATTGAACCAAACAAAATAAAAAGTCAATATTTAATTTGTTTTTATCTCTTATGTGGCATTTGAGAATATTTCAATTCTCTTTGCATAGAATGCGCCACTTGACAGAATCTCATGCTTTCCCGCGTGAAGTCTCTGTTTATATAGTAGATGATATTGATTGATTTGTTTTTGAGTAAATCCATTAATGGATTGGAATAGTTAAGAAAACTTTTTTGTTATTATCACTTTATTATGATTCTGATTTTGGTATGCATTTCATCTTATTACTATTTTTTTTAGGGAGAGTTTCAATTTATAGTGTTCGCTCTTGATAATAATTTATTTATCAGTAGACTAAGACACCAATCGGTTTTTGGTGTAGGCAGAGATTGAACCTCAAATTTTTTATTCAACTATTAGAGATTTTACCAGTTATGCTAACTGTAACCCACATTTTATTACTATTTTTTATTTGATTGCCAAATTTTTTTGAGATATACGGTCCACATCCCAACATTATAATTTTCATTCACATCAAATTCCCTTACAAGCTAGTTGCATCCAATCACATTAGTTTGTTCCTGGGAGTGGTCGAGATTTTTAAAATGGGTAGGGTCATTGTAACTTGTAAGGAATAAGAATCAAAGGCAAAAACTTAAATAATGCACGCACATTTACATACCGACAACAAAAATAAAACAATAACGAACGTGAGTATCATGATTTTATAGATAATGCAATATAAACACCAGCACAAACAGACCCAAAAAAAAAAACACGACATTGGACTTGAAAATCACCACAATAAATGAGGCACGCCACATTATTATTTGAGAATACTTGTGAAAAATATAGATAACGGTTGCGAGTTAGCACGAAAAGAGCATTATTTGGGCTTCTCTCTCTAATGGCGTCAAATAACTCGGTGAAAATACTTGAGGTTTGCCGAGTGACTCCATTACCAAGCTCACAAGCTTCAGCTACCCCAAGTTCTCTCCCCCTCACCTTCTTTGACATACTTTGGCTAAGATTTCCGCCAGTGGAGCGAGTTTTCTTTTATGAAACCTCTTCTACTAACACAAGCTTCATGGATTCCATTCTTCCAAAACTCAAGCACTCACTCTCCCTAACACTTCATCACTTTCTCCCTCTTACAGGTACCTTCATTTGGCCTCAAGACTCCCTCAAACCTATCATCAATTACACAGAGAATGATTCAGTTTCACTCACTGTAGCCGAGTCCAGTGCCAATTTCTATCATCTCTCAGGCAACAACTTTGTTGAAGCTGTGGAATACCATCATCTTGTACCTGACCTGGCAACATCCCATGAACAAGCCCCAGTATTGGCGTTGCAAGTCACGGCCTTCTCAAACTGTGGGTTTTGCATTGGAATTACTGCACACCATGCTTTTCTTGACGGAAAAAGCTCAACCATGTTTATGAAAGCATGGGCTCACTTGTGCAAACTTGGAGGAAATGCTTTGTCCTTGGTACCTGAGCTAACACCATGCTTTGATAGGATGGTTATCAAGGACCCGGCTGGGCTTGAGTCAATCTACTTGAACGGGTGGTTGAACCATGATGGACCATACAACAAGAGCTTGAAGGTGTGGGAACTAAAAACACCACCAGGTGTGGTACGTGGTGCATTTGAGTTGACTCGTACAAAATTAGAGAAGCTCAGGCAGTTGATAACCAATATACTGGAGGAGAACAATGAACAAGAACAACCAGTTCCCTTATCAAGGTTAATCCTAACATTTGCCTACACATGGGTTTGTCTAGCTAAGGTAGAAGGACTAAGGGACAACAAAATACATCTTGCGATTAATGTAGATGCTAGGTCTCGCTTAGAAACTCCTGTGCCTGGGAATTATTTTGGAAATTGCCTTACTGGTTGTGTTGCAATTGCAGAGAGAAATGACCTTTTGGGTGAAAAGGGAGTGTGTAAGGCTGCGAATGCTATAATTGAAGCCATAAGAAGTTTGGATTATGGGGTCCTAAAAGGTGCTGAAAAATTGTTGTCACTACTGCTCACTGCAAAGATAGACAATATATCTGATAGAGTATTGGGAATTGCTGGGTCACCTCGATTTGAGCTATACAATACAGATTTTGGATGGGGAAAGCCAACGAAGGTAGAGATGATTTCTATAGATAAAACAGGAGCAGTACGTGTTTCGGAAACTAGAGATGGTGCTGGAGGAATTGAAATAGGGGTGGTTTTAAATAAAAATGTAGTGGAAGAGTTTGCTTCAGTATTTGCCAATGGTCTTGAAATCCTGTAAAGTTACATGTAACTTGCAAGGTTATGCATGTAAGAGATCTAGACGATGTGTGAACTGTGAGGCCATTTTGGTTGATTTGATATTTTTGTTTTGTGTAATGTCAACACAGTTTGTGATCCAATATATTTAAGTCTTTTGTCAGGTTCATGAAAAGCAAGGGTGCTGATGATCCGGTCATAGCAGGTTGTTCTTAATGAATTGAATGTATTAGAGTCAGTTTACGATAAAGAGATCTTAGCTTTAGAATTGGTGTCAGTCACAGTTATAATATTTGCTTGATGATTCTATTCTATATATAGCTTCCAGATATGTAAATAAAATGCATATTGTGCACTCTCTATTTGTTTCTCTTTTTTAATTCTTCTTTAACATTAGTTAGGTGGAAAGTGAAAACTAATGTTCTTAATTAACAAGAAGTAGAATTGGTCCAAGTCCATAAAGTAGCGAGGGGCGAACTGATTTGTGGAGAGGAATTGAAGATGGTGAGGATGATATCAGACTGACGATGGGTTAAATAAAGCTGGTGAGCCCCATCTGGCTGGCTGGTGCCAGGACAGTTGAACCATATATGCAATTGATGCAATCGTTTAATGCTCCCAAATAGAAAAAGGCCTTCACTTGTTAAAAAAAAAAATTATATATAATATATTTATCTATATATTCTAATTACAATTTTAGCTAGTTTAGGTCATTTGGTTATTATTACTTTTTTTTTTTTTTTTTTTGATGAACTGGAAATTTTTATTCACAAAACACCAACAGAATTAGAGGGAGAGATCAAGAGCCTCAACCTTTATCATTATTACTGAACAGTTGAGCTCCCTACTTTTCTCTTTTGTTTTAGATTTTCAGGATTGCTTTTAAAAACAATAAAATAAAAGAATTTTAGGACAGACCGGCTGAACCATATAAGCAATTAATGCAATCGTCTAAGGCCCCCAAATAAATAAATAAAAAACTCACACTTGTTAAAAAAAAATTATATATATAATATATTTATCTATATATTTTAAGTACAAAAAAAAAATATTTTAGATGCTTTTATTAATCAATAAAATGCATTAAAAATAAAAACCGCATTGCATCCTAAAATATAGAATACTGCACTATAACAATGCAAAAGGAACCCTACAAAACGTCCACTAGCACCTGAGAGTGCGCCAAAGCCCAAAAGGGCTATAGTCTTTAAGTTTTCACCACTTATTTTGCATTTTTATTTTTATACGTGTGGCACTGTATTATGCTCAAAACTAGAATGTATTCGGGCTAGCTACTCTAAGCTGAGGTGGCACTAACCACGTCTTTGTTTGAGCACACCTGTAATTTACTCGTGCAATATATATATATATATTTCAACCAAAAAAAAAAAAAAAACTGCACAGTGCACACAGCACTGTGCGGTCTTGTCCACAAACTCTCAACATATCATAAAGTCTAAGCTAAGCTGGTCCTTACACGACTCCACGCTAATTAATAAGTTATCACATTTTTTTTTAATGCAAACTCTTACTTTATTAATTATTATAAATTATCACACCAATTAATTATTTGATGTATATTATATCAACTCATTTGTATTATAATGATATTAATTTATTGAACCATGTAATAAATTAATTTTTATTTATACAAATTTAGACTTTAAAGTTAAAAAAAGAATTCACTTAAAATTTTCGCTTAAAATCCCTAAAATTGTTGAGCCGGCCCTGTTTTAGGATTAGATGTGTTTTGTTCACTCAGAATCAGAGGTGGTGCATGAAAAGCTTTAGGATTTGCATTAGTAATTAAATGTAATAGAATGCTGTTTCTTTTCTTTTTTCTTTTTTTTTTTGGCTAAACAAAGAATGGTGTTTCAGCGACTACTGACTATTGATTTTAGTTTTGGAATATTATGAATTTTTCTTCCAGTTGCACATGGGTCTTGTTAGGAGTTTTTATTTTTTATTTTTTTTAAGCCGTTGATTATTATTGTAGAATGACCATTGATGAACTATATTACTTATTCGATTATTTTAAGTAGAATAATTTTTTACTTTCGGTGTGACTTTGCACATTTTTTAGGCAGAGTAGGTGCAGCTATCACATGCTTTACTTGTAAAGTTAAAGAGTCCTAACTTTTTAGGACATTGAGACATTCATGTCAATAAGTTCAATAATTTACGTTCATTCATTCAAATAATTCAGAAAATATCGAAAAATTCTCAAGTATTTTGGATAAAATTGTACTTTTTCTTATAATCATGGTGGATCCCACCATAAATATAAAATGAGAAAGTATTATTTTTTATGCTATGAGAATATGTAGTTAAGAATTATTTAGAAAACAACAAGATCTTGATTTTCAAAAGACGAATGTTAAGGACAAAAATTAATACTCTTATTATTATTATTATTATTAATTTTATTTTTTATAATAATTATATTATGATTAAAGTAATATACTTTTTACTCGTACATACTATTAACATCATTTTTATCAATTTCATTGTGTCACCTGATACAAAACATTATGAAACTCTAATTTTGTCTCTCAATACTTATTATTAAAGTAAAAGACAACCCTTACTATATGGCGTGTAGTGATTACGTTTATGCAAAATGGCCACATGATTTAGTTGACATCGACTCTCTCATTTTGGATATTATTCTCGCCGATTATACATACAGCAGGGAAAGATATCAATCAGGTCACCATATATTGCACTTGAGTCTTTGAGCCACTCATGCATTATGGTGAAATAGTCAAAAGTTGTTGTTGGCGTATTAATAGCGTGACAGGAACTTTTAGGAAGCATTGTTTTGAGGAGGATGACAGAGGTGAGAGGTCTGTCATATACTCAAAAATACGAAAAAGACAGGCGATAGAGAAATTTTAAGAGGTACGTACAGCCTAGCTTCTACAGTTCTCCTTTTCAACCAGTATAATAAGTCTAGAGTCCTAAAAAAAAAAAAAAAAAAAAACATGTTTGTATGCCCACATGCATGGATGTACACAAGTTTGTATTCTCAAATTTTTAAATGTTTATATACTTAGTTGCTCACATGCTTTTAGATATAATATTTAGATGGTGTATTTTATGTACTATATCTTTCTTGCCTCATTCTTTGGCATCCGTCTGTAGTTTAGAATTGAGGGTAAGGTGTGAATGCATGTATAAATGATCTTAAAAGCATTAATTCAACAATTTCATGGTTTGATCAAATAATTGAATGAATGTCCTCATTAAATTTTAAATATCTTCCAAAATTATTGTTTCAATTCAAATTCGCTAAAGCCTTTTAAAGAACATCCTTCCAATTATCCATTAATGTCTTATTATATAATCTTTGTTCTAAGTTCAGCCCTTAAAGAAAATATTTTATCATTAATTATTATTGATGGTTTACCCTTTGCTTAATTGGCATTTGAGTTTGAATTTAAATGTAATAGATTAGATCACTAAGGCTTTAATGATAATAAGAGTAGTACTACAGTTACAAATTATTTTACAATATTTTTACAAACTGTTGTTGTGGCTAACTTCTTATTGTTTCTCATATGGGCCCACCAATAATATTCTTTTTTTATTTACCAATGATCACTCATCACATCAGCAATTTGTAATTTTTTTTTATAAAAAAGTTTGCATTTCTAGCATTTTCCTGATAATAATTGTAGAAGATTATTTATTTGACTAGGCAATTATGACTTGATTGGCTTTAATCATGGAAAATATTTACTGTCATTGTCCCAATTTATTTGTTTTGTTTCAAAAATACAACTTTTTAAGGGAACATCATTTATTTTCTTGTCTACTATATAAAAATGTACAAGTTTTTAGAATTACCCTTAAATAAATTTATCAAAAATGGTTTTGGAAATAAAATAGGGGCATAATAGGAACGTTATCAAATTAATGGTTTTTAATTTTAGAAACAAGCTAATATTTTGGGACATCTCAAAATATAATAGAGGACAAATTAATTAGGATGAAGGGAGTAGTATATATTAGTCAATTAAGATATTTCCTTTTAATCCATTAGAATCAAATTTGAAAGGAAAATATCTTAGGGAAATTTTTTTAGCCTTTAATGCTTTTAAGATCTCTTCCTGTTTGCTTTCTTAATTATTAAGCAATCCTTAAGTGTATGAAATCGTTTCTCCAAAAAAAAAAAAAAAGAACTCTATGAAATCTTATACAAAAAATGGAAATTTCTATGTCAATTAAAAGAAATTTAATATTTTTAGTATTTTGGGTTTTATTAAATTAAATTAACCAATAAAGTTGATTGCTGATATGAAAATAACATATAATTGAATAAGATACAACTGTACAGGCTTAAACAGGGAAAACAAATCAAATTAGAGAATTTGCACAAGGTGGCGTATGCCACTGAGGTTCAAGCAGAACCACAGAAACAAACAATGTAAGCAAGCAAGTAAAAGTAAATTTTGAATTCATACTAGCGTACGTCGATAGCTTATTATTAAAGGAAAATAAATGCATTTATTTCATTAACATATGGCAACTAATTAATATTTTAAACTAAATATAATGTTTAGATGAGGTGAAAATTAATATTTTCCTTTCTCTGCTCTCGCTGCTTGGGGTTTCCACATAGGGACAAGACAGTAGAATTTCCTTTCTCCCCTAGGGGATGATAGTTTCGTACTTCTAATAACACTGTTATTAGTAGGTAGTGTGGGGGTTTTCTCTCCTTTCTGGGGTGGGGAAACAATTTCTTTCTTCTCCTTCTTGACAATGGATGACATTCTAAAGAATTGGACCCGCTTATCCCACATAGAGGATGAGAGAGAGAGGGTTTATCTTGAAATGATCCTGTCGAGGACGAAAAGAAGTTCGTTTTAGCAGCACGATTTTTAACCCGCAGAGTTTTGAATGTGGAGGCTATTGGAAAAAATTTTAAACCATTGTGGAAAGCATGGGATAGTTTCAAAGTTCGTGATGATGGAAACCATAATATGCTTTTTGTTTTTGAGGGGGAGAGTGATGCTGAATGGGTTTTAGCCATAGAGCCATGGACGTATGATAAACACTTAATTCTCCTGAAATGGTATGATGGTAAGTGCCTGGCCCATACCCTTCATTTTTCTACTGTTAAATTTTGGTTGCAAATACATGGTTTACCAGTGAACAGGTTAATATTTAAGAAGACTATGGAATTGGGAAAATCTGTTGGAGTTGTTTCACGCTCAGAACATAGAGATCAAGTTATTGGCGGTGATTTCCTACGAGTGCAAGTTAGTATTGATGTGTCTAAACCCCTCTGTTGAGGCCGTAAGGTTTTGTTGGGTCAGAATAGAGTAGATTGGGTCTCTTTCCAATATGAAAAACTCTCAAACTTCTGTTATTGGTGTGGCATGGTGTCTCATGGCGGTAAGGATTGCGGGATTTGGCTAGCAAGCAAAGGAACTTTATCTCTAGACAAACAAGGTTATGGGGCTTGGTTATGTGCTCCCCCAAACACCATGGGTAGAAAAAATTATACATCTATACCAGGTTTTGGCAATGAGGCTTCTAAGGAAAGGGAGGTTGATGCCGATCTGCCCACCCCCTTCGCTGGGGCAAATTTCCAACTCAGGCCATTACTGTCAAAAATTCTAATATGGAAACTACAACATCGAAGGAAAAAATCCCACAATACCTAAGTGTCATTAATCCTACAGTTGGCCGAGAGATCCTCTTTCCCCGAATAACTTGCCGTCAGATTCAAATTTGAATTCTTTCGAAAGTCAAATTTAAGAAATTGATTCTGAAATCATGAGGTATGACCAAGAATTTATTCCCTTCTCTGATCAGGTAATCATGGGCAGCAATATATCTCTAAATAAACCTGATGGAGTTATTTCTGGTATTGATAACAATAAGAATTCTAGTCATGCCCCTCTTCTACACTACAACAAACTTGACTTGTTCAACCCACTTTTCTCAAGGGTTGACTAAAAAGTGCAGAAACCATCACTAAAAATTGGGGTGGGTGGTTAAGTTTGATTAGCTTTATTTTGAGAGTCAAAATAAGTTAAAGAAACACTTGAAATAAATGTGAAAAAAAAAAAAAAAAAAAAAAACGCACCAGTTTTTTCAGCCCACAACCCTTGATAAAATCTTACAAAATTTTCAGCCCCTAAAAAAAGCCCACAACAAACTTTTCATCCCTTGAAAAATGCCCAACAAAATTTAAAAATATAACCCAAATGTAACCAACAAACACAGAGCTCTTATCACTGTTTCCCTGAAAGCAAACGAAGAAAGCATAGAAATCTCACAGAGCTCGACGGTCGTAGAGATCTCATAGAGCTTGACGATCATCGATTAGGTACGTAATCGCACAGCTCCGATTGGCATTGTGTTTCTCAGCTTCGGTTAGGTACAAATCACAAACCCTAATTTCTTAACTCTTAATAACTTTTAATCAATTTCCCCATGATTTTCATTTCAGATTTCTCAGAAAACTGAGCTGAAATCACTGTAACGTAATTGTTTTCCTTAGGTTGTAGAAGCTGAAATCACTGACCAGGACTCGCTTCTTCTGGTAATCATCATCATTATTTTGATTTTCTATCTTTCAACTTCAATCATGGACAACTGCATTTGAATTTCTTTAGCAGAAATTTACATTTGAGCATATTTTCCTTGTTTATGTTAGTGTATAGATTAGGCTAGATTAGCTCATTGGGCTTAGCCCAGTATACCTTACTTGTACTGCACTCATATTACTTGTATTGCACACATACCTAGCCTATATAAGGCTCTCTTTTGTACCTCATTTTATATTCATCAATATACAGATTATTCAGTCTTTCTCTCACTTTATATTGTTAACATGGTATCAGAGCATTTCCTTTGATTTTTTGGTTTCTGTGGACATCCCCGGCATATGGCCCGCCTGTCTTGGATCCTATGGCACTACCCTCTCTTGAGCCTCCTGTTGGTCCTGAACTTCGTTGTTCCACTTGGGTAAGCATTCCTTCCCCTTATCTCACTGATTATCACTGCTTTTTTGCTCTTGCCACCCTCTATGAACCTCACACCTATCGTGAGGCCCCGATTGACCCTCTTTGGCAGCAAGCTATGAATGAAGAACTAGATGCCCTTCATAAGAATCACAGGTTTTTGTTTTCTGTTGGGTACTTCTCTTGTCTTGTGGCGTAGCAAGAAGCAGGATGTTGTTTCCCGTTCCAGTATTGAGGCTGAGTATCGTGCCCTTGTCGACACCACCTGCGAGCTTGTCTGGCTTCACTGGCTCTTGGCTGACATGGATGCTCCACAGCCCACTGCTACTCCTCTTTATTGTGACAATTGTAGTGCTATCTACATTGCTCATAATGATGTCTTCCACGAACGCACCAAGCACATTGAGATCGAATGCCACATTACTCGCCAGCATCTCAAGAAAGGGAATCTCAAGTTGTTCTCCATCTCCTTTGCTAACCAGCCTGCTAATATCTTCATCAAGTCTCACTCGCCTGGTTGTCTTCGAGATCTTATATCCAAACTCCAGTTGGCTTCCTCCTTGCCACCTCGAGTTTGAGGAGGGATGTTAGTGTATAGATTAGGCTAGATTAGCTCAATGAGCTTAGTTCAGTATACCTTACTTGTACTGCACTCATATTACTTGTATTGCACACATACCTAGCCTATATAAGGCTCTCTTTTGTACATTATTTTATATACATCAATATACAGACCATTCAGTCTTTCTCTCACTTTATAGTGTTAACAATTTATGTGATCAGATTCAATTTTCTTTTATAAAATCTATAGAATTATTTTTTATGACTTCATACTCTGTTTTGAGTACTCCATGTAAAATTTGGTTCAAACAAATGGAAATTATTTCTCATTTAATTTTTTGCTAGATCTTAGAGATTTAAGATCGAGAAATTTAATGGTTGTGTTATGCTAATTGAAATTTGAAATAGACGAGGAATCTGCTCCAAATTGCTATATTCAATATTAGTTACATCAGAGGCAGTGTATATTAGAGAAATTTAGTAAGCTTCTTGTATTTTTTAGTTGTCATGTCTATGTGAGTGCAGTTTTTGTGTTTAATGTGTGATGTGTGTGATTGTTGCAGTCGGTTGATTGAGGGTGAGGTTGGTTGGGTATGGCAGAGCTGGTTATGTGCTGTGGGGGATATTTTTGGTGAGTGGGAAGAAAAAGAGGGAAAAAAATGAATTCTAAGTTCATATGGCATGAAAAGGAAATCTGGAGGTCATGGCTTAAATGACATAGAATGGGTTTTGGAGCTTTTGGTTATCGGTTTATTGGGTTTGTGATTGGGTGTTGCCATGGGATTATGGGAATGTTAGGTTCATGGGTCCCAGCTTTGGGTTGTAGAAATTGAGAGGGAGATTACAGATAGTGGAGGTTAGTGGTAAGGGGATGAAACTAGGGGGGTTTATTTGTTTTGGTTGGGTTCATCCATAGTGTGAATTGGGTTTATTTGTCTGTCAAAGTGAATTATTGGTTTTGGTTTTATAAAATTTTGAGTGTGATTTGACTGTAATGGAAATTTGATGGTGGGTTTAGTTCTTTTTAAATTAAATGCATACCTATTGATGTATTAGTGTGTCATTGTTCTGCTTGAAAATTGTATTTCATGGAATTCTATTGTCTGATTTTTTGTTATAATTGTTTCTTGAAAAATTGTATTGCATTATGTACTGTCTGATTGACCTGTGTTTGTTGGAAATTGAATTAAAAATAAGCAAATATTTATATTAGTGGAGATGATTGGTCATTATGTTATTGCTTACTTTATGCTATTATTTCTTTTTGAAATTATATATTGTGCACCAGTTTTGGTCTTTTTATTTTTTATTTTATTATTATTATTATTTTTTTATGGAGATGATTTCTTGTATAGTAGTTTGGATCCTTATGGGTTTTATATTGTGATCTTTAATTAACATGCACGGTGGCTTTGACCTTCTCAGGTTGAGGGATTGAGTATGCATGCATTATTTTATCATTTATGTCATTTGTTGAGAGTTAGGTCTGATTTTCTAGGTTAACCTTTTCTTTTAGAACAAGGTCATGTTGGTTGGCTGAATTTATATTTTGGAAAGATTTTTGATTAAAGGACTAAAGTAGCCTACAGTTTGTTGTGTGGTGAGGACAAGTTGTGTGGCTACGATTCCGTACACCTTGCGAATGAACCCCCATCGAAGCTGGTTCTCACCATGGCTCAGACCTGGGTACAGAGTGGTTGTACCTCCTGTCCCCAAGTCTATTTCCACATCCCCACTGACCTTTGTGTTGCTTACTTTTGTGTATCCGAACATCTTCTCTTTTCTTCTTTTGCTTTTTGGGATTTTGAGAAATGAACAAAGTCTTTAGCTTTTTTTTGGTTTTTGTGTTTGTTTTGTGATTTGTTGTTGTTATTTATCGAATGAATGGAGTTTCTTTGGGGAAGAGTTTGGTTGTTGGATGATACCGTGACAGGGGTGTTCAATAAATTTCACAATTTTATAAATATTATTAAATAGCAATAGAGTAATAAAAACGCGTTCACATGTTCTGTTTTATGCTGTCGTACCCATTTAGTTGGACATTAATTATAATTTGCCAACTAAAATATTGTGAAATTTTTTTTTATCTTGTTTGTAGCATTATCAATTTTTTTTTTTCAAAAAATGTTAAAAAAGCCATTACCAATTTTTCTATTAAAAAAAAAAATTACAAGCAGCAATTAAATGGATTTTGATTTTTTCCATTTGAATAAAATACTAAAGTCATTTAGTAAGATTTAAGATTTAAGCAGTAAAATATTTTTCATGTTAGTAGCATAACTCTTGCTTGTTTAGTGGGATTAATGGTCATGGGTGTGATTTGGATGTATGGGGTTGGATTGTCAAGGTTGATGGAGAAGAGGGGCTGTCGCATTAGATTTTCGTCTCAATGGGTTGATTTTTCTTTTTTTTCAAGTTTTTATTTTTCTAAAGGGTTTATTTATAGGACTTTTTCTAAGGAGTTGATATTTGAAAAGCACTAAGTTAGAAGGATATTACCAAGAATGATTGATTTGATTGGAGGGGACGATTCAGAAACTCTCTTCTCTTGTGCTTTGTTATAAATGTAGTTTGTGCATAATTAATCGTTAGGCAAGTGAAGCTTTTTAGATGAAGATTAATTTTTTAAGATTAAAAAAACTTCTGACTAGAAGTTCACTACAACAAAATGTATTTTCAGTGACAAAAAAATTCGTCACTAAAAGTCCAGTTTTTCGTCACTAAGGATCTTTAGTGACGAAATTGGACTTTTAGTGATGAAACTCATTTCGTCACTGTAGCCCCATCACTAAAAGTCTTGGTGACGAATAATTTCGTCACTAAAAGTCTGATTTGATTTTAAAAATAAAAAAAAATTTTAGTGATGAAAACGTTTCGTCACTAAATGTTTTCCTCACTAAAAACACTATTCAGTGACGAAAATATTTCGTCACTAAAAACACTTTAGTTTACTAAATCATATTTAGTGACGAATAATTTTGTCACTAAAACTATGTTCGGGTACATATAGTGACGAAAAATTCGTCACTAAAACTATTTTTAAGAAAATCCAGGCACATATAGTGACGAAAATTTTCGTCACTAAAACCTTTTCTTACAAAATTTTGCTATATTTAGTGACGAAATTTTCATCACTAAAATAATTTTTTGTTGCTATATTTGTGAAGAAAAAATTTGTCACTAAAACTTATTTTCTGTTTTTATTTTTTTTAATGGCTTTGATATTAACCTGTAACCTGTCATTACATTATTAAAACCTCACATTTGAATAACACATTTATTTCAACAACACATTTATAAAAAAAAGATCCATACATTCCACAAGTAAAAAATAAAACAAGTATTCAATTCAAACTCCTTCCATACAATAATTGTTTGCAATACATGATAACTCTACCTAAACCCTATTTTAGAACTAATGGAAGATGTCCTCATATGTTTTCAAGTAATGCCAAAAGTAAATCCCCTAAAAGCCACCAATAAGAAATTTGCACAAATATAAAAACAATGCTTCGTTAAAATCATCAAGTAAAACATTAACGTTATAACCAAAGAGTAACTAATGTATAAGTTGTAGAAAGCAAATAAAGTACTAACCAAAAGGTATTTTAACTTGAAGTTGAACCACCCCCATAAGTAAGAGCATCATCATAACCTTTGCTCCTCAAAAAGTTAATAATATTTTTTTGGACCTCATCTTGCTTAGTTCGTGCATCTTGGTCCTTAGCTCGCTCCTCTTGATCTCTAGCTCTTGCCTTTTGAGCTCAATTATCTCATTTTCTAACTGTTGGATATACTCCACCGATGAATTAGAGGAGGTAGTGGTTATTAGAGAAGAAGAAGGTCTCATGCCAAGTCCTTTTACAATACCGGACTTCTTCTTAAACACCAAGTTTGAGATCTTCTCTTGTGTAAGGGGAATTGCATCTTGCACTTTGAGAATATTCTCCTATCATTTAAAAGAGAGAAAGAAACAAATAATCATAACATTAATACTACATATGTTATAACTTTACAAACATGATAGGGATTGAATGATATACATACATATGTTGCTTCATCCTTAGGGTGTATCCACATATTTGTATTTGGATTGAAATGAACATCTTTGAAGACTTTTGCCAATTCAGGAACTTGACCATCATTATTATTTGTCTAATTAATTAACATTCAAGTGTTAGATAGATATACTTAATTAATCGCAACATGCAATATACTCAGGTTTAAGAAAATGAAAAAATACGCACCTCCTCATCAACCCTAACAGCAAGTGCCTTTGTCCCGCATCTATGTTTGCCTTTAGTTTTATTCCTATTTTCAGAGTTCTTTCTTGATTTTTTCTAACAAACAACATTCAAGATATTTATTAGATCATAAATAAAACACTATACATTTATTTCATATAAATATTAATTTAATCAGTTGACAACATAATATAGTAAATATTGGATAATAATAATATATGCATAAATAATTTACCAGCCAATCCTCATTGGTCTATCTCCCATCAATGAGTTCAGTCCACTGCTTAAGTGTGGCATTCATTTGCGGGTGGCTTCTTGCATAGTTAGCACCATGAGATTGTTTGAGCTTTTTATAAGCCTATTGCAACTTGTGGGAGTTGGAACTCAATAATCTTCCACATTTTGAATTTAATGTTTTCGTTACCAAGTTGGAATCTCCTTCTAACTCAAACTGATCTTGTAAAATGCAGTGTATATGTATTATAAAAATATTATTATATGAATTAGACAAGTTAGACGTTATCAATATAAATTTACTGCGATATTTTGAAGCACCACATCTCTAGTAGCAGCATCAACATTTTTCTAATTTTTCACATTGTAACTGGACAAATTACTTCGCACTTGTACGCCAATGTGATTGACAAGCTTGCACGCATTCTTTCCAATAGGAGCATCATACTCTGCAGCTATACGTACTGGCAGCTTACCACTTTTTTCAACAAGTGCTCGTACTGCTATACCATGTGTTGCTCTATGGGTAGTTCTGCTAGCAAATCCTATATAAACATTATTAATGTTAAAAAATTATACATTCCATGTACATTATAGCTAAATTAAGTGAAGTATAATCTCAATAGTAAAAAGGTGTAGTTGTAATTAAGTGTGTTCTATGTAATTACTAGTCGTGCTAGTTAATGCCCCGGTAGTCTACGCCTCCGCACTAGAAAAACTTTGGGCAGGAGGATTTGCTTCAGGAGGTGTTTCCGTAGATTGGACCATAGGTCGGATCATCGGGATAGATGCCTCACCTTGCGAGCGTGTAAGTCGTCCTGGTGCCATCTGTAAGTAACATACATATAATGGAACAACAAAGTCATTACAAGTAATGGAACAATAAAGTTATTATTATCTATTGTACCCTATGGAACATCTATTATACCTTATGGATTATAGAATTAGATGAGTAATCATCATGGTCATCGTCACCAATAGGTGGTACATAATCATCATCTACCACAACACTAGCTCTACTTCTTTTCCCTTTTGCACAATTGGACTGAGCAGAATCCTTTAGAGAAGTTGAGATGTGCTTCAATCTCAAAGCATCAATTATCTCTTGGTTTTGCCTCATTCTATCCAATCTTGCCATTTCATACCTCGGTATATTACGAGTGTATTTGGCCTTTTTGGGCATTTTTTGAAACTATGTATTGACATAAAAGATAAGTACAATTGCTACTAACTTAATATCAAGCAATTCACAAGTGTAAAATTTGAACACAATTGTTACTAACTAAACACAACAGATGACCACATCAATATCCATATCAAGTTCAAGATAAGTATAAAACATCTTAATAACAATTACTACTAACTTTACATATTATAGTCTACACTATTATCCATATCAAGCAATTCACAAGTGCTAAATTTGAACACAATTACTACTAACTCAACACAACAAATGACCGCATCAATATCCATATCAAGTTCAAGATAACATCAAAACAATTGTTACTTAGACAAGTATATAACTTTAAGACAAGCACACAACATTTAAGACAATTGTTATGAACTCTACATATCATAATCCATATCAAGATCAACATCAGGTATGTTATGCTCTTCATTTTCATTAGCATCTCTTGAAGTTCCACCTTCAAGAACAACCTTAGTTTCAACATCACCCATACAATAGTCAATAATATTGTCCTTAACATTGAGAGAGACAACATCAACAATTGCTTCTTATTGGAATGCGTCACTATCTTCTGTATTATCATTGGATTCTCCACCCCCCGACTTCTGGGACATCAAACACTCCCCTATGTTGGATGGATTGCACAATTTTTCAAAGTTCACCCAATTTGGTATCTTGAAGGTAAAAAACTTGTCTCGCTTGATTAGGAAGTATAAAAGGGTCATTTTCATACCACCGACTTGTAACATCAATGCTTGTGCAGTGTGCATCGGTTCTTATTGTTCTCCTTCGACCATTGGTACCAGTATTGTACCAATCACACTGGAACAAAACAACTTTATGGCGAAACATATACTTCAATTCCCAAAATTTTCACATATGACCATAGAAGTTGTGCATTTCTCCCTCGTGATCCCTTTCGGTACATACACCATGGTTTTAGGTTACACGACGATTGTCTAGGTCCCTTGTATGGAACTTTACACCATTGACCATTCAAACTATGTACTCCTTCACATGCAGCTTAGGACCATTTGTTAATGACTATAACTGTTTAGTAGCTTCTAGTGACTCGTTAACTTTCAATCTATTCATCTATAATGACATACAACAAGTGATATTAATTAGTAATAAGCAATGAAGAAACTTTTAAATGTTTAATTTTTATTAGTGTGTGATTAAATTTCAAATGTCTTACACATTCTCTGAACCAGTTAGGAAACTCTTATCGTTGGATTTGAGTTATGGCTTCTCTAGTAGGATTACGCAATGTGCTTTTGTGTTCACTGTTAAAAATAAGGTGATTTATTTTTAGCTAAGCATTGAAGATAATATTCAAAACTTGATCAAACAATACATGCATATGAAATCACATTCTTTAAATAAGGTTCTAGCTCAGGACTATTGTACAACAAGTACCAATGAGCAGTATCAAGCAATGAACGAGACAAGTTGCCATCATTCCGCCTACCACCTGTAGGTCGGGCAATTTGTGAAAAAACTATCAATCTTTTGCTAGATTCACCTAAATCTTCATTTCTTTCTCTTCGATTATGCAGAGTTTCAATCCCATTAATATACAAAGACCAGTTGTTTATACATTCTTTGAGAATGTAAGCCTCTGCAATCGAATCTTTTGGTTGAGCTCGGTTTGAAACGTATCTTTTCAATTTTCCAAGATACCTATGAGGAAAAAATACGCACATTATGTGATTTTATACCACATGGAAAAAATGCAATTAATGGATGCATCAAAGGATCTAATTACCTTTCAATAGGGTACATCTACCGATATTGTACTGGGCCTCCTAGAATTGCTTCTCGAGACAAGTGAACAGCAAGGTGGACCATAACATCAAAGAATGCTGGAGGAAACAACCTCTCATGCTTGCATAGTATAAGAACTATACGTTCTTCTAGTTTTTCCAATTCAGTCCGCTTTAGAGTCCTTGAGCATAAGTCTTGGAAGAAGTTGCCCAACTCAAACAATACAATACTAATGTTTTTATGTGCAAACCCTCGCAACCCAATTGGAAGAATTCGTTGTAGTAGCACATGACAGTCGTGGCTTTTCAAACCAGATAATCTACCATTTTTTGCATTCACTGACCTTGATATGTTGGCTGCATAGCCATCCAGATACTTGACTAATTTCAAAAAGTCATAGAAACCATCCCTTTCATTTGGGCTTAATGAAAAGAAAGCCCAAGGCTTGTCATATGATCCATCAGGACGTTGTTTTAAATGTAACGTGTGCCTAAAGTTCATATTTTGCAAGTCTATCCGTGCCTTGTCAATATCCTTATTTCTCCCCTCAATGCCCAACAAAGTACTGTAAGTACTCTCACTATTGTTCTTCTCTACATGCATGACATCAATGTTGTGCTTAAGCTTCTTATTCTTCCAATATGGAAGCTTGTACAAAATACTTACCTTTGACCAATTTGGCTCCCCAATGAGTTGTCTCTTCTTGTTATTTGGATGCTTTCCTAAAATTATATTTAGCATTCTATCTAGCTACTCTTGTATTTTTCCCACTTGTAACTCTAAAGATCTCTTCCGTTTCTCCGATAAACCATAATGCAACCGACTATGTCTCCAACGATGTTCCATAGGCAAATAAGCTCGATGGTTAATGAATCCAATTTTACTTTCCAAAGCTTCTGAATATGGTTTATCATTGCAAGTGTAACAAGAATGATAACCCTTTGTCCTCCACCCAGACACGTTACCAAATCCAGGGTAGTCATGTATCGTCTCTCTCTCTCTCTCTCCACCTTAATATGTTGCAAAGGCTCATTTCGTCGTCGTTAAAGGTGTTTTTTTTTAAATTTTTTTTTTAATGTTTTTTAGTGACAAATGTCAGTTTCATCACTAAAGAACCCAAGCTTTAGAGACGAAATTCATATTTCGTCACTAAAGCATACTTTTAGTGACGAAATATGATTTCGTCGCTAAAAACATATAAGGGTAAAACTATTATTGTTTTTAGTGATGAAATTCATATTTCGTCACTAAAGCATACTTTTTGTGACGAAATGTGATTTTGTCACTAAAAACATACAAGTGCAAAACCTTTATTTTTTTTATGAAGACTATTTTTCGTCACTAATTCTTACTTATAGCGATGAAAGTATTTTCGTCACTAAAACTATCCACAGCAATACCTACAGTGACGAAATAGTTTGTCACTAAAAATTTCAACTTTTAGCGACGAAATATTTCGTCATTATAGATTAATTAAGTTGGCACCAAAGTTTCCCTCCATTGGCGCTTATTTTTCAGATCACAATAGTGACGAAATTTATTTTTCGTCACTAAATGTAATAATTTTTTTCATTATTAGTGACGAAATTCATATTTCGTCACTAAAGTTGTATTTTTAGTGACAAAAAATATTTCCTCACTAATTTTTGTCACTAAAAATACATTTTGTTATAGTGTTTTGAAATATGAACGTTGCAGATTATGGTTTCGAATTTTTGATTCGTTACATGCTCCTTGTTAATCATGATAATGCAATAGCAACTTGAAATGTGTAATGGTATAAGCAGGTTGGAACTGATATAGTAAGTACTCAAACATAAATTGTTACTAGTATTTGTGTTATGGAGATGGTGTACCATCATGGAACCAGTTCTACCTTTGTTCTGGGGAGTTGGGGATAGGTTGTTGTTTGTCACATCCACTAAACTCTGTGAACGCTTATCTTCTCACACTTAACACTTCCCTCTTAAGAAAACAGTGGACAGGAATTGTATATATTGTTGTGACTAAGATATCATTACTAATGGTGAAGTGATCAGTTAACAAATCCATAAGGTTTTCCTTACGAATGTGAAAATTCGACCTCTGGCCTAGCTTTATCCATTTGTTAGTTGATTGGTCAAAATGTACTCAGTTTGAGTGTTGTCATTATTTTTTTAAACTTTATTATGGATCATTACAAGGTTCAATCATAGTGTAGCTTTCCACATCAAAAGGGGCAGTGATAAAAAATCCAGTTGAGTTTCCTTGCACCATAGATCCCATTCTATCCACTATGTCATGCCTTGCACAGCTATCACTCTTTTGACAGTTGACTAGATTGTTTCTGGTTCCTCTTTTATCATGTCCTTAGAGCTTGAGATCATCAAGTAATTTATTCTATTTTGTGTATTTTATCTATTGTATTTGTTAGAAATTTAGACCCCTTAAACCAACTAGATTAACCTAGTTAATTAGCCAAGTGATTAATTTAGTCCAATTATGCAATGCTAGGCTATCACAAACATACAATCATATCAAAAATATGAAGCAGCGGAATAATAAATAACACAAGATATGATCACCTAGGAAACCACACGGTAAAAATCTGGGGAGGATTTGACCTAGCTATCCTTAAGGTAAACCTGAATCCACTATCTTGAAAGAATCGAAGTTCATACAAAAGGACTTACAATTTCCCTGCTTGACTTCCTGATGCTACCCACCAGTGGAACTTACTGACACGACTACGTGCAAGTTCCGAATTCATGGACTCCTTCTTTCTTGGATTCTCCAATCAAGATACAAGCACCCCCGCTTGTTTTTCTTTAAGCTCCAATAGCAGCAACTTTGTTGATCATCAAGATGTAGATAATCTCTATCTTGAAAACCCTAAGTTTATGTGAAGGAAAGCTTCTCAAAGATCTCACAAGAGATTCACACAAACTGCAAATATGAGCAACAAAGACTTAGAGAGGTTTGGGTACAAAACCCTAAAAATAAAAGGAGGCACAAGAGGCACTCTAATCTCTCTCTTCCCAGTCTCAAAAACGTTCTAGGGTTTCCCTTATATATAGGAGAGTTTTACTTGAACCCCAAGACGTTTAAATAGAGTTTAGGCTGAGTTGGAATTTTGTAGAAAAACGTTCTGGCCGACTTTCGATCGATCGAGTCTAATTTTCGATTGATCGAGCCAGAACGAAAGTAACTAATACTTCTGCAGCCACTCGATTCCAACTTTACATAAAAGACACAACTTTGAGCAAGCCTAAACAAGACTAAACAATCTGTTTTGATCATGGTTTGCCAACAATACACATTAGAGTTCTAAATACATAAAATCCTAAATCTTTAGAACCTAACAGTATTATATAATGTCTCAAACTCTACATTGAAATATTCTTTTATGTAGGCTTTTCCATTGGATTTAGTACTCTTTTCCGGTTAAGGACAACCTAAGGTGTGTCCCTCATTAAAGATTTTTTTTTTTAAAATTTAATCCAACTTTAGATGGAATGGAATTGAGTAAAGCTCAGGAATTAAGCTCTTCTTGAGTATAGACAAGGAATTAAAGACTTCCTTGATTTTGCATTTGAGAATACAACAATGGGGGATAAAATTTATTGTCCGTGTAAGAAATGCAATAACTACTTTGCAAAGAACAGAGATGATGTTGAGGCTGATTTGCATACTACTGGTATTCTCCCAAGTTATACTCATTAGTTTAGACATGGTGAGGAGAGACATTTTCAAACATGTGATAGTTTGGACAGTGATGATGAGCCAGACGGAGATGGCTTGAGTGAGATGGTAGAAGATTATTGTGCAGCCTTTAATGCAGTTAGTTGTGCAGATGGAGATTTGAGTGGCAACGGTACTCCTCAAGAGCCTAATGATGATGCAGCTAACTTTTTTCTGAAATTAGGAGATAACGAGTAGAAACTTTTTCAAGATTGCAAATATAAAAAACTATCTTTCATTGTGAAGTTACTTCATATTAAATTCCTTAGTGGTTGGACAAACAAATAGTTTACTCTATTGCTTCAATTGTTGAATGATGCACTTTCTAAAGTTATTGTAGAGTTGCCAGATTCATTATATGAGGCAAAGAACATGATTCGGGATTTAGGTCTTGATTATGTGAAGATAGATGCTTGGAGAAATAATTGTATGTTGTATTGGAAGGAAAATTCCAACAGAAGTGAGTGCCAAGTTTGTGGCCTCTTAAGATGGAAATCAAATAAAGGGAGAGTAAGGGGTAAAAAGGTCTCTCACAAGGTATTGCGTTATTTCCCAATAACACCAAGGCTCAAGAGGTTTTTCTTGTCAAAAAAGACAGCTTCCTACATGAATTGGCATCATGATAAGCATGTTGATGATGGTCTATTAAGACATTCAGCAGACTTTAAGGCATGGAAAATTTTTGATGAGATACACGAGTCATTTTCTTTTGAGAAGCGCAATGTTAGGTTGGGTTTAGCAAGTGATGGGTTTAATCCATATGGAAACATGAGCACCAGTGATGGCACATGGCCTGTTGTCCTTGTTCTGTATAATTTACCATCGTGGATGTGTATGAAGCAATCTTATTTTATGCTAGCATTGCTCATTCCAGGACTGAAAGGTTCGGGAATTAAAATTGATGTTTATTTGCAACCATTAATTGATGAGCTGAACAAATTATGGGAAGTTGGTGTTACTACTTTTGACTCCTCTAGAAATCAAAATTTCAATATGTGTGCAGCAGTTTTATAGACAATTAATGACTTCCCAGCATATAGGAATCTTTTTGGTTGGAATACAATGGGTGCTTTGGCATGTCCTTCTTGTCATAATGAGACAAGTTCTTCTTATTTGCAAAATGGAAGAAAGTTTTGTTTCATGGGGCATCGACGCTTCTTGCCAATCAAGCATAGATGGAGATTGGATTCTAAGAAATTTGATGGTAAGAAAGAGATTGGTTTATCCCCTAAACAACTATCTGGAGATGATGTGCTTAGTCAATTATGTGATCTTGAATTCTTGATATTTAGGAACGGTGCGAAGAAGAGAAAACATGATGAGTTAAATGAAAAAGATAATTGGTTGAAGAAGAGTATATTTTTCAAATTACCATATTGGAGAACCTTATTATTGAGAAATAATTTAGATGTTATGCACATTGAGAAGAATGTGTGTGATAGTATAATCGGGACATTGATGAGTACTAAAAGAAAAACAAAAGACAACTTGAATTCTCGTCTTGATCTAAAAGCCATGGGCATTAGGGAGGAACTCCATCCAATATCGTGTGGGGAATATTTAAAGCTGCCATCTGCATGTTATACTTTATCTGTCAATGAGCAAAGAGATTTTTGTGGATTCTTAAAGGAGATAAAGTTTTCTGATGGTTATTCCTTAAACATTGCTAGATGTGTGAATCTAAAAGACCGAAAGATATTTGGACTTAAGAGCCATGATTGCCATATCTTATTAGAGACCTTACTTCCTTTAGCAATAGATGGATTGCTGCCAGAAGAAGTGTCTGAACCACTAATTGTGCTGAGTAATTTCTTTAAAGCACTGTGCTCAAAGGTGCTAAGTGTGGATGACTTGGAGAAAATGGAATCTCAAATTGCAATAGCACTTTGTCAGTTGGAAATGATATTCCCTCCATCATTTTTTGATGTTATGATGCATTTACCTTTTCACCTAGCTGGTGAGGCTATGATTGCTGGACCTGTCCAATATAGGTGGATGTACTCGATAGAAAGATACTTGCAAACACTAAAGAACTATGTTCGTAATCCTGCCTGTCCAGAGGGTTCTATTGCAGAAGGGTATTTGATAGATGAATGCTTGACATTTTGCACAAGATACTTTCATGGTATTGAGACTCGATTTAATTGAGTTGAACGAAATTGGGATGGAGATCATTTACAGCCATATGAAGGATTGCCCATTTTTTCTCCAATTGGTCGTGCTTTAGGTAGGGGATATGTCTCACATCAACTTAGTCAAGAAGAGTCGATGCAAGCACATTTATATGTCTTGAAAAATTGCGATGAAGTGCTCCTATATATTGAGTAAGTTGAAATGTAGTTAATATTAATTTCTTGTAGAGTTAGCTTTCTTCTTAAACTTCTAAGTTGTTTATAATGTAATTGCATCTTGTGTTATCTAGGGAGCACAAGTACATGATTCAACAAGCAAGTGTTAAGAATGTAGAGAATTGACATAAAAAACAGTTTCGAGAGTGGTTTGAAAGTCACGTAAGTTCCATCTATATGGAAATTATTATAACTGTTCTATATGCTTAATTTGAGTCAATTATAATGATGTATTGATTTTGAACTTGTTTTAAATAGATTACTCAATTATATGATGAAAGGAAAGTGAGCAAGAAACTCTTAAATCTGGCTTGTGGACCATTAGAAGAAGTTGTATGTTATAATGGCTACATTGTCAATGGTTTTAGATTTTGAAAAAATGAAGTCGATTGTAACAGAAGAACTCAAAGTTGTGTAGTCTTGGTACAAGGAGATGCAAGTATGGACAATTGTGATTATTACGGTGTTTTAATTGATATCATTGAGTTACACTACATGGGAGGCAATAAGATTGCAATTAAAAAACCACAATCATTTATTAAATATATATATTATATACACACACACAAGAATTCACAATGGTTGAGATGATATGCTATGATATTGATGTATAGCAAAAGTGGTATATTGCTACAATTACACTTTCTTTGATCTCTAAACTCAAACCTACAAATTAACTGATGTAGAACAGACAGCACATGCCTTCCTCGAGCAGCAGGGGCGCAGGAAGTCACAACGCAAGATCACAGGGGGGTACCAGTAGGGGCCATCGGGGTAACAGTGTCGAATTGCATGAAATTTGGCAGGTTGAAGGGAAACGACGTTCTGATCCAGATTCATGAACCATGAACGTCGCCAAAATTTAGGCGAATTCCTTCATTAAGGCCCGATAACAGTGTTTTTGCTATTTATAGTAAAATTTGTTTTTCCTTAATAACTTTTAGTTTAAAAGTCAGAATAAGGTCCGTCTGTTTTGGGACGACCTTAAGGTCAGTAGTTTATGATTCTGCGCTTAACTCAATTTTGCCATTTTTGGTAAAATTCGGTAATTTTGTCACCTAATCGCTTAATTAGTGCGAATTAGGGTTTTAAACGTTTTTGCTTAGTATTTATATGTTTTGTAGCCGTCAGAGGCAAGATAGACTATTATCAATAAACACAGACATTTTGTCAATTTTTCTTCTGGTGGATTCCAGTTTTATCTCCTTGTGGATTCAGGGAAACCCCTCGTGGATTCGAGGTTTACTACCAGAAACTAACGAGTTTAGTTTCTGTTCCATCAAGAGAGCATCGTGTGTGTTTCTCTTCAGGCTTCCGCGACATCAGTTGGTATCAGAGCCTTGACTTACCCTGGTCTGATGGCTAACCGGCGAGACGGTAACCACCACAACAATGACGGCGGTGACGACGTCAACAACCTAGTCCTCACTAGGGCTGAGTTCCTTGATTTTCGTGATGAAAATCAACAATTTCGTGATGAACATCAACAATTTCGTGATTCAACCCAGCAAACTTTGGACCAGATTCAAGAAGCACTTGCCACTTTGCTTAACCGAAACCCTAATCGCGTTAATGAAGAGCGACGTGATAACCGAGTGCGTGGCCTCCTATCGGGGTCCAAATCGAACAGGCAGCAAGACTACAACGAAGAAGACAGTGAAGATGAAGAGTATGCAGAGAGAGTCCTTGGAATCATCGTGGTCCCGCAAGGGATAATGGTCGAGATTATCAGGAGCAGAGGGACTATCGGATGAAGATAGAGTTACCATCTTTTAATGGTAATGTCTCCATTGAAGAGTATCTGGATTGGGTCAGTGAGGTTGAAAAGTTTTTCGACTATATGGGTACAGCAGAAGACAAACAGGTGTGTTTGGTGGCCTACAAATTGAAGGGAGGAGCATCTGCCTGGTGGGATCGTGTTCAATTAAACCGTACTCGGGAACGAAAGCTTCCAATACGGTCATGGAGGAGGATGAAAAGGTTAATGGCAGATCGGTTCTTACCACCCGATTACCAGCAGGAGTTGTTCAGACAGTACCAGGATTGTAGGCAGGGTACTCGGACAGTTAATGAGTACATGGAGGAGTTTGACAGGTTGGCGAATCGCAATGATTTGGAGGAAACTGAAGATCAACGGATATCCAGATTTGTACACGGGTTACGAGTTTCCATTCGAGATCAGGTATCCTTACAAACCCTATATACTTTGAATGAGGCTGTACCTTATCCAAGAAAATAGAATTTCAGCATCTCAGGACAGGTTCGAAGTTTTCCAATCGCAGTTCGGAGTCCTCTAGTTCCATTGCCAACAAAGGTAAACAGCCCATGTTTACACCACGGTCACAACCCGTGGTTAGGGAGAATAGTGGTGTCAACCAATCCACAGTGGC
>NW_027069685.1:573092-649578 GCF_002906115.3 Quercus suber | reverse complement strand
AAAAGTCTGTGTTTATTGATAATAGTCTATTTTGCCTCTGACGGCTACAAAACATATAAATACTAAGCAAAAACGTTTAAAACCCTAATTCGCACTAATTAAGCGATTAGGTGACAAAATTACCGAATTTTACCAAAAATGGCAAAATTGAGTTAAGCGCAGAATCATAAACTACTGACCTTAAGGGTCGTCCCAAAACAGACGGGACCTTATTCTGACTTTTAAACTAAAAGTTATTAAGGAAAAACAAATTTTACTATAAATAGCAAAAACACTGTTATCGGGGCCTTAATGAAGGAATTCGCCTAAATTTTGGCGACGTTCATGGTTCATGAATCTGGATCAGAACGTCGTTTCCCTTCAACCTGCCAAATTTCATGCAATTCTGACACTGTTACCCCGATGGCCCCTACTGGTACCCCCCTGTGATCTTGCGTTGTGACTTCCTGCGCCCCTGCTGCTCGAGGAAGGCATGTGCTGTCTGTTCTACATCAGTTAATTTGTAGGTTTGAGTTTAGAGATCAAAGAAAGTGTAATTGTAGCAATATACCACTTTTGCTATACATCAATATCATAGCATATCATCTCAACCATTGTGAATTCTTGTGTGTGTGTATATATATATATATTTAATAAATGATTGTGGTTTTTTTAAAAAAAAAAAAAAAAAATCTTATTTTAAGGGTCAAGAGACCCCTTAAATAATCTTATTTATCAAGAGTTGTAAATATAAATCTTTTAAACCTTGGTAAAAGGTTATTTAAGGGTCTCTTAACCCTTAAAATAAGATTAGAGCATTTGTTTTAAGGGTCACGAAGGCCTTCAAAATTTCTTTTTCGACGGTATATATTTCGAAGGTTATCAAGGGTCAATTGGACTTTTAAAATAATTTTTTTCAAGATTTTTAATACTTTTTTTTAAGGGTTTTGACCCTTGAAAAAAGTCAGATTTGTTGTAGTGCTATCAGGGGTGGCACATGCTCTGCTCATGATGGGTAAACAAATTTGAGGACCTAGAAAAGAATAATATGCCAAACACATATAGAGGACAATCCCATGACTGGCATCACTCAAATTGGTACTCCTCAGACTAGTAAACGTGCAAGTGGTTCTCATGATGATTCCCAATCTGAATTACCTTGTAAGAAATTGCAGGTTTTAAAGATGGATGATAAGATAAATAAAGTAATGGTGGAGGCTGCAAGTCAGTCCTACCAACTCGTAATGAGTTGCTTATTTTGGAACTATCATGGGCTTAGGAACCTACGTATAGAGAAGGAGCTTGGAGATTTGATCCGGGCAAAAGATCCCTCCATGGTGTTTTTAACTGAAACATGGGCGGATGAAGATAGGCTAAAACAAATAAAAGAAAAAATAAATTTTCCAAATTTTTCTTTGTGGAAAGAAATAACAAAGGTGGAGGTTTGGCATTGTATTGGAGGAATTCAATTGACCTTGATGTGGATACATACTCAAAGAATTACATAGATGCAATTGTGAACAAGGGCAAGGAAGATGCATGGAGACTAACAGGTTTCTACGGTGAACCTGTCACTCATAAAAGGTATGAATCATGGGACCTTTTGTGCAGCCTAAAAAATTGACTGAAGCTCCTATGGCTCTGTGTAGGGGATTTCAACTAATGACTCAAGAGTTCGGAAAAGCTTGGGGGAAGCAATCAAAGTCAGACACAAATGCATATTTTCCATGACGCCATTGATGAGTGTGGTTTTCTTGATTTGGGCTTTCTAAGCTCTCAATTCACATGACAGAAACACTTTGCGGATGGGCATTTAGTGTGGGAAAGGCTAGATAAAGGCCTTGCTACTAATGATTGGCTTATCAAGTTTGTTGATTCTTGAGTTCATCACTTATCATTGGACACTTCTGACCACTATCCACTATGGATTGTCCCTAAAAGTCTTGAGCTCCTACGTATATCTAAGCCTTTCCGTTTCGAGGAGATGTGGCTCTCTGACAAAGGCTGTATAGAAACAGTTGAAGCCATGTGGGCCTCTCAAGACTGTCTTGATCCTTAAACTCGAGTTGTAAGGAAAATTGATTAGTGTGGGAGAGAGTTGAAGAGATGGAGTTGAAAGCATTTTGGGAATGTGAGAAGGGAGATATTTTTGAAATGAAGGTAGCTTGGTGAAGCCAAATCTGAAGCACAATTATGTGGCAACAACTCATGGGTTAGAGCCTTAAAGGAGGAAATTAATGATTTGATGGACAAAGAAACACGTATGTGGCTTCAATGGTCCAAAGCTTTGTGGGCTTCACATGGAGATATAAACTCAAAGTATTTCCACAACAGGGCTACCCAACATTACAAGAAGAATTCTATAACAAATATCAGAAACTCGGCTAGTCAGTGGTGTTCTAATTATGAATAAGTGGCCGAGACTCTAGTGAGCTATTACAGGGGCCTTTTCACCTTGGTACCCATCCCTCAAGCTAATGAATCAATTAACACCATCCACAATATTATTACAGATGAGATGAATGGCACTTTGTCATCTCCATTCCAACCTTGGGAAGTTCATAATGCCACCAAACAATTGGCTCCCCTCAAAGCATTGGGACTTGACGGTATGCCACCCCTTTTCTACCAAAATTATTGGAATCTTGTTGGTAATGATATACCTCATCTTGTCCTTAATTTTTTCAATACTGCATCTCTTCCACCTCATCTCAACCATACTTTTATCACTCTTATTCCCAAGGTTAAGTGTCTTGAATTTGTATCGAAATTTAGGTTTATAAGTTTGTGTAATGTTCTATATAAAATATTTTCAAAGGTTTTAGCTAATAGACTCAAAAAAGTTTTGCCAAAAATTATTACTGAACATCAGAGTGCTTTCACAAAAAGGCTTATTTTTGATAATATTTTGGTAGCTTTTGAATCTTTACACAACATGCAAAAACACACTGGCAAAGGTGACTTTATGGCAATCAAGCTTGACATGAGTAAGGTGCATGATAGAGTGGAGTGGGCCTATTTAGAGTTAGTGATGAAAAAAAATTAGGTTTCAATGATCAGTGGGTCAAGCTCTTGATGGTCTGTGTAATGGCAGTATCTTACTCTATCTTGGTGAATGGGGAGGCATTTGCCAAGGAGATTCACTTTCTCCCTTCCTCTTTCTACTATGTACTAAGGGATTGCACGGTCTCATATCACAAGTAACAGCTATGGGAGATATTTAGGGGTATTCTCTTGCAGAAATAGCCCACGGCTAAGTCACCTTTTATTTGCAGACATTAATCTTTTGTTTTGTAGGGCGCAACTTCAGGAATGTCAAAAAATTATAGAGCTTTTGGATGTGTATGGAAGATGCTCTGGCCAACAAATAAATAGACAAAAGACTACTATTTTTTTCAACAAAGCTACATCGGAGGAAGTGAAAGATCAAATCAAGCAAGCTTTGGGAGTTCCGGAAATTAAGCAGTATGAAAAATACTTGGGATTACCTTCCTTTGTAGGGTGAAGGAAGAAGACCAATTTCAACTACATTAAAGAGAAGGTATTATGGAAACTACAAGGTTGGGAGGAAAAGCTATTATCACAAGCACGGAAAGAGATCTTAATCAAGGTGGTTGTTCAAGCTATTCCAACCTATATGATGAGTTGTTTCAAAATTCCTTTGGGTCTCTGTCATGAAATTGAAAGTATCACTAGGAAGTTTTGGTGGGGACAAAGGGGTGACCAAAGAAAAATTCATTGGGTGAGTTAGGATGCTCTTTGTCAACCAAAAAATGAAGTGTTAGGGAAAAATCCTAATCCCCTCAATGTCTATGTGTGAATTAAAATATATAACTACCAAGTAATAGCAATATTATGGAAACAAAAAATTTTAGCAAGCACCACATAAACACAACCACACAAGAATACCAAATCTTACGTGGAAAACCTTCCGATATAGAGGGAAAAACCATGGGACAGCTCCGAAAAATATTTACTATGAAATAGAGATTACAATTATCAAGTTTATGCTAAACTTGAGTCCACAATAAATTGGATATAAAACAAATAAATTTTAAGGAGTAAATACAATCTCACCACAAAACCAGTAGCAAAATCTTCCTCTGAATATTCCAACTCTCCATGGTTATAGCACTCAAAAAACTTCATGAGAACTCCACCAATTTATCTTCCTTATGTGTAACTTGAGCAAAGAAAAATGTCTCCTTTTTTCCTTTCCACTCTTTCACACTCTCACTGTTTGTTTGCTTCAACTTCCCACAAGGCCAAGTGGCCTTAGTTTCCCCCCCTTTTTTTTCCTTTAGTGTGCCCCACACGCCTTGCATCACTTTTCATTAAGAGAAGTTAGACCTCTCCCAAGCTTTGGCCATTTCTTAATAAATGAGAAAGCTAGCTATGAAGACTTTTGGAACAAGCTCATAAATGAGCTTTGACAAATGTGTGTGATGGAATCCAAGGGTGTCACATGCACGCAACATGAAGAAGGTATGGGTTTTAAGGACTTGTGTCTCTTTAACGATGCACTTTTGGCCAAACAAGCTTGGAGATTGTTACATAATAAAAACTCATTGTTCTATAGAGTTTTCAAGCCAAGATTTTTCCCAAATTGCTCCATCTTGAAGGCATCTAGTTCAAACATTGGTTCTTACGCTTGGCAAAGTATTTTGAAGGGGAGAGAAGTATTGAAGAGAGGAGCAAGATGGAGGGTTGGCTATGGGGATTCAATTAGTGTATGGGAGGATGCACGGTTACCATCTCTAGACCCACAGATTCAATCCCCAGTAGTTGAAGGATTCTAGGATGTTAGAGTGGTTGAGATAAAAAAATCCAAACTCTCAGACCTGGGATACAAACTTGATTCAAGGCCTTTTGCTCCACAAGAGGCTGCCTTGGTTTTAAGTATCCCCCTCTCACGACACTTTGTAGAAGATAAAATTATTTGGCCCTTCAACGCTTCAGGTAGCTACCTTGTTAAGTCTGGTTACAATTTCCTTGCAAAAGAAAACTTTTCTCACACTCAGCATCTGAGCAACCCGAGCTCTCCTTAGGAAGTTTGGAAAAAAAAAAAAATTGGGGATTGAAGGTCCAGAGTAAGGTGAAAAACTTCCTATGGCATGCTTGTAAAAATGCCATTCTGGTCAAAATGAATCTGGTTCATCGAAGAGTCCTAATTGAAGATATTTGTGAGCACTGCCAAACCTGTTCAGAAACAATCATTAATGCTTTATGGAGTTGTCCTGCACTATCGGCAATTTGGGAAGTTGATTCTTTTTGGTTGTTTCGTTGAACAAAAAAATTTCAATTTTTTTGGAATTGGTGCAGTTTGTTATTAAGGAAGGAAAAGATTTAGAACGTTTTGCCATGTTAGTATGGAATATTTGGTATCTCGAAACCAAATCAGGATCAAGCATGTGGAGTTTCCTGCTAGCCAGGTTCTACCCCAAGCATCCTAGATGCTCCATGAGTTCTATCGGGTTCAACTAGCTCTTCCAAGCCGACCCTTTAGTCAAACGCAGACTCGGGTTCATTGGTAACCTCCACCAAATTCAGTTCTACAAGGGAACTTTGATGGAGCCACCTTTAGAGATGTTAATATGGTTGGGTTGGGTGTAGTGGTTCGTGACTTGCAAAGACAAGTCATAGCCTCTCTGTTAAAGAATATCAGATTACCCCCCTCCACAGATGATGTCGAAACTTTGGTAGTTGCCAAAGCTATCCTCTTTGCTCATGATTGTGGTTTTTCTTCTATTATTCTCAGGGGGATTTGGAAGTCGTTATCAAAGCTCTACAAAGCGATGAGGACTCCTTTGCTTCCTTTGGTCACCTACTCTCTTCTTTAAAGAATACTATAGATGCCTTTGATTTTATTTCTTTTTCTCATACTCGTAGAGAGGTAATTCTATAGTTTACTATCTAACTAAACATGTGAGACATGTTAGTGGCATTTCTATGTGGATGGAGGGTGTTCCACCACATCTGTTTAATGTTTTTTTTTGCCGATTATGGCTGATTTTTTTTCAATGAATGTTCGAGGTATTTCTTCTCAAAAAAAAAAAAAAAAAAAAAAGATATGAGGTGAAAGACAAAATAAAGAGAAAAATAATTATATGATATGTCATTAAAAAGAGAAAAATAAATTATTGAAAATGACTAGAGTAAATTGACACATATTTTATTACTTCCACTAATGTAAATGCAAAATTAATATTTTATACAATTGATTTTGTGTTATTAAATTTATTTTGAAGAGTCTCATATTTAAACTCAATTGTTTATGATGTTGTTTCTCAAAAAAAAAAAAAAAAAAAACTTTATGATATATATATATATATATTCTTGGTTGCATGCTTTTTAAAATTATTTTTTAATCATGATTTTTTTTTTCAATGGTTGCCAAAGCAACTAAACATGAGGAAAATGTTGTATTCCTAATCATTTTTTTTTTTTGGATCATAGTTTTCCAAATAATGATTTCTTGTATAAATTTTACAAAAAAAAAAAAAAAACCATATAAATTTATTGTGTATAAATAATTATTGCACCATTTATAGATAATTAATACATAAAAAATAAATGCATTTTTTTGGATAATATTTATTCCATATAAATTATTTCTTATGTAAATTTACAAAGAAAACCATATAAATTTATTATATATAAATAATTATTGAATATTTTATAGATAATTAATACATGAAAATAAATGCATTTACCTCATTAATCATGAAAATTAATTAATGTTTTAACATAAATCTGAAGTTTTGATGAAGTGGAAGTTTAATTGCAGATAATTTTCTTTTGTTTTAAAAATGAATGAGAAATGCTACCAGCTCAAACTATTTTCAATATTTTTATAAATTGTTGATATGAAAAATTGAAGGATCATTACTTGGGTCGGTCACCTTTGGAGGATCATTTGGATCATTCTTCACCTTGGTGACTTGCTAGTGAATCACTACTTGAGTCGATCGTCTTTGGAGGATCCTTGGACCATTTGTCACATTGGTGACTTGGTTAGAGGATCAATACTTGAGTCATCGTCTTTGGAGGATTACTTGGATCATTTGTCACCATGGTGACTCGCTTAGAGGATTGTTGTCGATTATCATTGGAATATTGCATGGATCTTTCGTCACCTTGGTGACTTGGTTAGAGGATAGTTGCTTGAAAAAGGAAACAAAATATTTATTCCTACTACAAGTAGAAACACTTCATCAAGAAATAACATAACATGTACAACTAATTAATTATTAATATTAAGATGTTATAGAAAACTTATTATAGATCACAAAATTAGAGTATCTGATTTAAAGAGGAATTTAAATCAAGTTTATAGGCTCATAGTCTTCTTCAAATTTTAAACAAAAACAGAAAATTGTACATGACTTTTGCATGAACTAACGACTTGGCTGATGAGTTGTTATGGTATTATTGATTCACCAATGACGTTCATATTCTGTTAAAAGTAACCTCCCGGATCCAGTTCCTCAAAGTTGACTAATGGTGACAAAAATAAAGTAATGTGCTTGCTAGGTAAGAGCCATAAAAAATAGCAAAACGAGGATTACAATTAAATCTTCTTCTTCAATTTAAACACCGTACGTGCATGTAGTCAAACATGAATTAATTCCTTTGAAAGAAGCATATATTGTGTTTGCTCTGTTAAGAAATTTTCTACACAGAGCAAACGCTTAGTTATTGCTAGAACGTGATCTCTTTATTGCGAGTGGACTACTACTATTGAGATTTCAAGCGCTTTGTTATTCTTTAAGGTTGCGTTTGGGAAGTTGGATTTGAATTTGGATTTAGATTTTAAATTAATAGATTTGAAATCAAGGGAGTTCAAATCCATTGATTTTAGGAGTTATTTCAAATCTAAGCATTTTAGAGGTTTAAAATCCTTAGTGAATTTGTGAAATCCAAATTCTTGACATTTTTTAATCTTCCCAAACAAGTTATTTGGATTTTAATAACTCAAATCCAAATTCAAATGTCCAAATCATGTCATCCAAACGCACCATAAGAAGTTTAATACATGTTAGGATTTCAAGTTTTAATTTAAAAAGATTTCTTTGTGAGGCGATATATATATATATATATATGAGACTTTTGTATGCTTAAATTTTGTGGGGTTTGGATAACTCGGTTATTTACAAACTAGCCTTATCACACATTTTTTTTTTTGGATAAGTTTGTTTTGAAGACATGAATTAGTAGGAGAGTATCTTATTTTGTACGTATTTTAAGTAGAGTTAAATATATATTTTTACCATCTTGTTCTCAAGTTTTTTTTCCTGATAAATCTAAAATTTAGGAGTATTTCTGAATTATATAAAAGTTCAGTTCAAAGAAGAGAATCTTTTTATAAATAGTAGAGATGATGAAGAAAAAAAAAGTTAAATTTTCAAGAGTATGTCTAACATTAGAGAGAGAGAGAGAGAGAGAGAGAGGTAGCAAAAGTGTAGCCATCCATAATGCATAAAGAAATGGTGTATTTTCGTAGACACACTCAACTCAAGCCTCCTTACATTGAGAAGATGATTGGAACACAAGTTCTTAGCTAAATTGATGCCTATTAGTATTAAGGATTGAATATAGGATGGTAAAGGATGACATAAGGTGCAAGATAATTATTGACATGCGAGCGGTGTTGGCACTAGTAGTAGTAGATAGAACTGGGTCAATTTGGGCCACCCGTGGCAGGTAAGTTTTGTAGTTTATCTAAGCTGACTCAGCTGAGGGAGTTGAGATTTGGGCTTATTTCATGAACAGATAGTGGGTTCTTGAGGTATTAAAAAATGGGCTTTCAACTTAAAAAAAAAAAGGGTTTCAGATGAAAAGGTTTTTGGTTGGGCCACAGTTACGGGGAATGTAACAGTATAATAAAATTGTCCCTCCGGTTCCATGGGAGTTGTTGTGTTTAAGACTTGCATAGTTATGGAAATTTGTGCTTTTGGTTGGTTTTCTAGTTTTAATTGGTTATGTTCACTGGTCAACGTTTCAGTGAGTTACAATGGCAGGAGCAACTTTCAATCTCAACTATTAAATAAAATATATTAAAAACAAAGTAAAAACGTTAAAGTTAAAAAGTAAAAAAAGTAAAAAAAATTATGAAGAAAATGGGTGAATTGCACACCATGCAATACTCTAACAATTGCACTGGATGTGAATCCGGAGCATTAGATAGCCTGACGTTTATCAGAGTCAGACATAATGCGCAAGTTGTGAGAAGCACATGTCCACCGCTTCTTCTATCTGCATTTCTGGTTCTCTCTTTTGACGTGGCCTGATTGCATTTAAACTCTAATATCATAAGAAATAATGACGTAAGTATTTACGAAAATACCAAAAATTTTATCCTCTTATCATGAAAACCAAAATATGCAATTGATTCTTTAAAAAAAAAAATGAAATAGAGGCGGCTCGTCTCTTAAGATATACAGTACATTACAGAAAAAAATAGGCTTTTGACAATAAAAGCAAATTTTAAATGCCATGGTCACAGGCCGGGTACAATCGAAGAAAGGCTATAAATATATATGAGAAAAGTTAATAAAGGCTTTTGAAATAAAGTTGGCTCGTCTCTCAAGATATACAGTACATTACAGAAAAAGATAGGCTTTTGACAATAAAAGCAAATTTTAAATGCCATGGTCACAGGCCGGGCACAAACGAAGAAAGGCTATAAATATATATTAGAAATGTTAATAAGTGTACTTAGACACTGATTAAGAATTTAATTAAAAAAAATTTTAATATCATTTTTATGAAAATTAAAAAAGATTTTCAAAATATTAATTATTTTTTTTTCATAAATATTTTCTTTAATTGGATTCTTAATCATTGTTCTAAGGACACTCGTTAGCATGACCCAATATATATATATATATATTAGAAACATCTGTCATAAGAATTGTTAAAACTCTTAAAAAAAAAATTACAATTCTAATTTTGATATACATATCACCTTATTACTATTTTGAGCCGTACGGTTCGCATCCCATTCCTTTACAAGCTAGTTTGCATCATTTAGTCACATTAATTTGTTGTAAGGAATCACTACATACTTTTGGTGCAATAGTAACTTTACAAATATAAGTACTTGTGGGATGTGGGGGGCAAGGGTCGAAGTTCAAGTCTCTAAGAGGGAACTTTACACATATATACATTTAGATTATGTTAGAGTAGAAATTCTGTTTTGTATATAAAAAAAAAAAAAAAAATTTGTTATAAGGAGTGGTCGAGATTTAAAGTCGTGACTTTTTAGATAATAATATAATAATATAATAATTAAGCAATGACTTGAAAATCATCGCAATAAATTGACAAAAGTTTGAATTTTTATTAATCTCAAAATTGAATTGTCTTTGGAGATTCAATGCATTTAAATAGTAAAAAGAAAACCTAGAGCAGTTAAAAAAGCATATAAAACTGTAATTTGATTAAACAATTTTAAAAGCACTTAAAAACAAGATAATAAATACCATAAACTTAAAATAACAAAAATTTAGTTAAAACAATAAAATTATTAAATTACAAAAATTAAATGGTAGATTATATCCTACGTCATTACATAAAAATACTAAAATTATTAAATTAAAAAAAATTAAATGATAGATCATGTCTTACATGAAGAATGTAAACCAATATTTTACGCCATAACTTGATTGAATTTAAACTCTAATATCATACGAAAACATGACGTAAGTATTCTAACATATTTATCCTCTTAACATATTCAGATATTCTAACAAAATATGCAATTGATTCTAAAAAGGAATAAAGAAAATGAAAGAAGTAAAGCTGGCTATCCCAGGATTTTTTTTTTTTGGAGAAACAATCCCAGGATTTATATGACAGAAAAAGGTTTGGTTTTGGGAATAAATACGCATTAAATGTCAGCCTTTTTTCCCGCCTTGTGCCACTCTCAAAAAAAAAGAAAAAAAAGAAAAAGAAAATTAATAGCGAAAGGACACATGTCGGCAAACAAAGAAATATGGATGGGAGTACTGAAATAAAGAAAAGTGATAGAGACAACATGCAACTTAATAGTTAATATTTGTTGTAAAAATATCTTAAAATTGTTCTTCTTAAAAATAAAATATCCTCTAGGAAACCACCACAATAAATAGAAAGAATAGCATATGAGACGCGCCACATTATTATTTGAGAATACTTGTGAAAAACATAGATAACGATTGCAAGTTAGCACGAAAAGATCATTATTTGGGCTTTTCTCTAATGGCGTCAAATAATTCGGTGAAAATACTTGAGGTTTGCCGAGTGACTCCATTACCAAGCTCACTAGTTTCAGCCACACCAAGTTCTCTCCCTCTCACCTTCTTTGACATACTCTGGCTTAGATTTCCGCCAGTGGAGCGAGTTTTCTTTTATGAAACCTCTTCTACTAACACAAGCTTCATGGATTCCATTCTTCCAAAACTCAAGCACTCCCTCTCCCTAACACTTCATCACTTTCTCCCTCTTACTGGTACCTTCGCTTGGCCTCAGGACTCCCTCAAACCTATCATCAATTACACAGAGAATAATTCAGTTTCACTCACTGTAGCCGAGTCCAATGCCAACTTCTATCATCTCTCAGGCAACAACTTTGTTGAAGCTGTGGAATACCATCCTCTTGTACCTGACTTGCCAACATCCCATGAACAAGCCCCAGTATTGTCGTTGCAAGTGACAGCGTTCTCAAACTGTGGGTTTTGCATTGGAATTTCTGCACACCATGCTTTTCTTGATGGAAAAAGCTCAACCATGTTTATGAAAGCATGGGCTCACTTGTGCAAACTTGGAGGAAATGCTTTGTCCTTGGTACCTGAGCTAACACCATGCTTTGATAGGATGGTTATCAAGGACCCGGCTGGGCTTGAGTCAATCTACTCGAACGGGTGGTTGAACCAAGATGGGCCACACAACAAGAGCTTAAAGGCGTGGGAACTAAAAACACCACCAGGTGTGGTACGTGGTGCGTTTGAGTTGACTCGTACAAAATTAGAGAAGCTGGGCCAGTTGATAACCGGTATTCTAGAAGAGAACACTGAACAAGGACAACCAGTTCACTTATCAAGGTTAACACTGACATTTGCCTACACATGGGTTTGTCTAGCTAAGGTAGAAGCAGTAAGGGACAACAAGTTACATCTTGTGATTAATGTAGACGCTAGGTCTCGCTTAGAACCGTCTGTGCCTGGGAATTATTTTGGAAACTGCCTTACTGCTTGTATTGCAATTGCAGAGAGAAATGAGCTATTGGGTGAAAAGGGGGTGGCTGTGGCTGCGAAGGCTATAAGTGAAGCCATAAGAAATTTGGATGATGGTGTCCTAAAAGGTGCTGAAAAAAGGTTGTCACTACTGCTTACTTTAAAGAAAGACAAACCATGTGATGGAGTGCATGGAATTGCTGGGTCACCTCGATTCGAGCTTTACAACACAGATTTTGGATGGGGAAAGCCAACGAAGGTAGAGATGATTTCTATAGATAAATCAGGAGCTATACGTGTTTCGGAAACTAGAGATGGTGCTGGAGGAATTGAAATAGGGATGGTTTTAAATAAACATGTAATGGAAGAATTTGCTTCAGTATTTGCCAAAGGACTTGAAATCCTGTGAAGTAACATGTAACTTGCAAGGTTATGCATGTAAGAGAGATGATGTGTGAACTGTGAGGCCATTTTGGTTGATTAATTTGATATTTTTGTTTTGAGTAATGTCAACACAGTTTGTGATCAAATATATTTAAATCTTTTGTCAGGTTCATGAAAAGCAAGGGTGCTGATGATCCGGTCATCGCAGGGTTGTTCTTATTGAATTGAATGTATTAGTGTCAGTTAAGAATAAAGAGATCTTAGCTTTAGAATTGGTATCAGTCCTAATTCTAATATTTGCTTGAGGATTCTATTCTATAACTTTCAGATATGTGAATGAAATGCATATTGTACACTCTCTTAGACTCTCTTTTTCAATTGTTCTTTGTTATTTAGTTAGATGGAAAGTGAAAACTAATATTCTTAATTAACAATATGAAGGATGGGTCCAACTGGTATACATGGCAAAACGGGTCAAAATTTTTTGACCCGACTTGACCTGAAAAATATCTGATTTGAATCCAATTTTTTTGACCCAAAACAAAAACAAGTTGACCTGTAACCCAACCCATGTTTTTTGTGAGTCAACCCGACTCGAACCTGAACTATTTTTTAAAACTTTTTTTTAATAAAAAAAAAAAAAAAAAGGAAGACAATATTGGTTTAATTGTTTGTTGTGAGCTTTAAGAAAACAATTGAGATATTTACATAACTGCATGTAAATTAATTGAAAGATGAATAATTGAGCATTCTGTAATGAGTAAAGATTTTTAGATATCAAATAGCAAAGTACATGCCAAGATAATCTGGTTACAATATAGTTAAAAACATAGATTTAAAATTGTAGACGTGTGAGAAACATTCACAAGTGTGAAAATAGTGAAACCAAAGTATCAAATTAACATAAATTATGAATGCTTTGACCTACTTTTTAACAATTTATGTCCAAAATAAATGGCTTTTCAAAATAAATTGTAATATTTCCTAGAGTGTGTGTTGCTTAACAATGATATAATATTCATAAAAGAGACCATGTATAAATAAGTAAATAGCAAACTTTAATATATATATATATATATATATCTTAAATAGAAATAGAGTGCCAACCACAATTGACAATAGATTATAAAATTAATTTTCAAGATTGTAAATTTCTTATATATTTTTATTCTTTGTCAAATGAATTATTCAATAAGTCATTTGTAATTTTTTTTAAATTTTTTTTTATTTATTTTGGGATGTTAATATTGTGTAGCAATCAAACTTGTGTATTTTTTTTTACTTATCTTTGTGTTATTTTGTTTTAGATAGCAATGTTAGGAGTTGTATAATTTTAAAATTATTAAATAAGTATTAATAAGTGTAATTCATTTTGATATAAGTGGTGAATTCAAAGTAATGCATTTTACATTAAGTAGTTTGTTGCATGACTTTCTAAATGGTAAATACATGTTGTTTCTTTTTTTTTCTTTTTTTTCTTTTTTAAAAAATTCATGTCAACCTGACCCAACCTGACTTGATCTGCAACTCGATTGAGCTGAACTTGTTTTTAATCCGCTTAAAATGACCCGTTTTTGACCCACAACCCGTTTGACTTGCAACCTGATTGATCTGGCCTGAACCCAACCTGACCCGCCCGTTTTGCCATGTCTAGGTCCAAGTCCATAAGGTAGTTAGGGGTGAATTGATATGTGGAGACGAATTGAAGCTGGCGAGGACTGAGGATGATATCTGATTGATGAAGGGTGAAATAAAGCTGGTGAGGCCCATCAGGCTGGCTGGTGCATGCCAAATTGACTTGTGAGACCCATTTGGTTGATGAAAGATAAACTGGCTATAGTGAAAGTTGAACTGATTGGTTTGGCTGAGTTGATACTGATGAGGGCTGAGTATGATAAGTTGGGTCATCACGGCATGGTCTTTTTGTTGAATATTTTTTGACCTATAGTTCCTAGTTCCTACAAATGATGTCAATCGTAAGTGTGTGAAATTTGGGGGTTACAATGGAACCACTGTAAGGACTTTAACCCTAATTTTAATTGAATGAATGAATGAAAGACATTTTAAAATTTAAAAGTATCACCTTTGATAGTACACGTTAGTTTTGTATGTTCATATTTTTTGTATGTATTAGGTCCATTATGAGGATTGCTAAAGTTGTCATCTCAACCAATGAAACAACGCCACCTATGCAAATGTATGATTCAGCTTCCTAATCAATACAAAAAATAAAAAATATCAAGTAATGTCACATTTGCATAAGTAGATATGTTTTATTGGTTGGGAGGATTAGGGAGGACCACTTCAGCATTTCTCTGATAGACCTAAAAATTTCTCTATTGTATGGCTTTCGTTTGTAGGGTTAGGTGTGAATGCATGTATAAATGATATGAAAAGCATTTATTTAACAATTTCATGATTTGATCAAATTATTGAATGAATGTCCTCATTAAATTTTAAATTTCTTCAAAAATTAGCATCATTGTTCCAATTCAAATTTGCTCATGCCTTTTAAAGAATATCTTAAAAAGCCACTTTATCAGTTATAAAATACCATTTTACAATACACCAACATCCAAACTTTTATTTTACCATACTACACATTAAAATAATATAAAAATAATATAAATACATTTCTCACTTCTCTCTCTGATCTCTATTTCTCTCTCTCTCAACCACCCACCACCACCACCACCACCACCACCACTGTCCAGCTTCTCAGTCACACCACCCACCTCCGCTGAGCAAAATCCAGCCAAAATCAAAATCCACCACCCTAAAGCAATGCCACCACCATCAAACCAAAACCAAACGATCAAACCCAAACCAAAAACAAACGATCAAACCAAATTGATCCACCATCGGAAAACAATCAAACCCAAACCAAAAGCAAACCCATTTAGAATGATCAAACGGTCAAACCCAAACCCAAACCCAAACCAAGCCCATCGGAGCCACCATCGGAGCTACTGACGATCAACCCAACCGATCCACCCACCGATCAACAGATCCCTCGATTCAAACCCACTGATCCAAACCACCATCAATCGATCCTAGCCCACTGATCCAAACCTAACCCGTCGATCCACGCTGATCCAACCTCCAAAATCCAAAACCCAACACTGATGCAAGCTTTGAACGAGAGAGATGTGAGAGAGGGAGTGAGGAGGGAGGAGCTGTTGTGAGAGACAGAGAAAGGAATTAAGAGTCAAAATGAGAGAGATGAGAGACTGTGGAGAGAGAAAGGTTTAAGCATAAAATATTATTATATTTTTTACCATTGAGCTATAGTGCAGTTCTACATTTAGAACCGCACTGTAGCACAATTTTATTTTTTATTTTATTTTTTATTTTTTTTTTTACAATAGTTGCATTTTACAACATCCAATGGAGGGGACATTTTAAGCTGAATGGTAAAAGAATGGTAAAAGTAGCTTACATTTGGCATTTAGCCATACTGTTGCTGATGCTCTTACAATAGCAAGGGCATTAGATAGTCTGACGTTTATCAGTCAGACATATAATGCGCAAGTTGTGAGAAGCACATGTCCACTGCTTCTTCTATTTGCATTTCTGGTTCTCTCTTTTGACGTGGCCTAATTGCATTTAAACTCTAATATCTTAAGAAATCATGACGTAAGTATTTACGAAAATATCATAATATTTATCCTCTTATCAAGAAAAACAAAATATGTAATTGTTTCTTTAAAAAAAATGAAATAAAGGCAGCTCATCTCTCAAGATATATATGACTGAAAAAGATAGGGTTTTGGGAATAAAAACATATTTAAATGCCATGGTCATAGGTCGGGAAGGTACTAACAAAGAAAGGTTGAAAAGTGAAAACAAAGAAATATGGATGGATAGTATTGCGAAGTTATTGAACTAAGAAAGAAAACTAAGATATGTACATTTATGTAAGGACCTAATTTGAGTCCCTAGCCTAAAAGGTGGATAGACTTAGGCCCAAATACTTCAAAACAATGAATTTGTAGAGAGTGAGTTGGAAAGATTGAGCTTAATGAATCAAACAAGCACTAAAATGGATTCAGATCACAAAAGGATAAAAATAAACAAGTTTAAACTTAAGAAAATTTGCATCGGCAAAGTTTAAGGAGATTGATTCTTATATATGATTCTTAAGTTTGATTACAAACTTGGTTCCTGATTACTATAGTGTTTCTCTTTTGATTTCTCCATCTCTCCCTCCCATTGCCTCTTCTTTCTTTTATACTCTCTTCTCCTTTCATCTTTGTCCTTCACGTGCATGCCAGATGGCTGGTGTTGATACTTGTACCATCATCACCTTTCATAAGTCTTCATGTAATAGCTGTAAAGCTGATAACCACTGTTCAGGTATCACCTCCACATTAATGTGGTTAGAGAGTTAGTTGCAGTGCATTTAATACGGTAGTAGTCCTTAAATATTTTAGGACTTCCCTTCGTCCTATGTCTCTGCCATGCCTATCCATACCAATAGAACTTTCTGAAACATTCCTATGAACGATAAACCACTTCTCTTAACCTCAGCCTTTATTATCCGAGGAGACATTCATTCTTGGCCCCCCTTCCTAGGCAATTATGATCAAAACTAACTTCTTTATTTACTAACATGGGCTCCTTTGACAATGTCTACTCCTCTTCAAATGATCTCTCGACCTCAGATTGGGACTCAGGCCCAATATCCACATAAATAACGAGCTCCTGGCCCAATACCCTACATTATATATATATATATAAATCTAATGATAAATAGTTATCATTAAGAGTAGACGTCATAAGATGAATTGTTGAAACTCTTAAAAAAAAAAAATCATAATTCTAATTTTGGTATATGTATCATAATTTTGAGCCATACAGTCTACATCCCATTCCCTTACAAGCTAGTTGCATCATTTGATCACATTAGTTTGTTGTAGGGAGTGGTCGAGATTTAAAGTTGTGACTTTTTAGATAATAATATAATAAGCAATGACTTAAAATCACCGCAATAAATAGACAAAAATCTGAATTTTTATTAATCTCAAAACTGAATTGCCTTTGGAGGTTACAATGCATTTAAATTGTAAAAAGAAAATTTAAAACAGCTAAGAAAGTGTTTAAAACTGTAACTTGATTAAACAATATTAAAAGCACTTAAAAACAAGAAAATAAATACCCTAAACCTTAAATAAAAAATTTTACATTAAAATAATTACATAATTAAATTATAAAAATTAAATTGTAGATTATATCCTACATCATTACATAAAAATACTAAAATTATTAAATTTCACATTAATGCGGCAAGAGAGTTAGCTGCAGTGCATTCAATGCGGTGGTAGCAGCTTTCTCCTTAGATATTTTATGACTACCCCTCATCCTATGTCTCTGCCATGCCTATCTATACCAATAGAACTTCCTGGAATGTTCTCTTGAATGGTAGACCACTTCTCTTGACCTCGACCTTTATTATCCGAGGAGACATTCATCCTCAACCCACCTTCCTAGGAAATTATGACCAAAACTAACTTCTTATTTACTAACATGGACTCCCTTGACAATGTCTACTCCTCTTCAGACGACCTCTTGACCTCAGACTGGGCCTCAGGCCCAATATCCACATAAATAACGAGCTCCTGGCCCAATACCCTACAATATATATATTAATCTGATAATAAATAGTTATCATTAAGAGTGGACGTCATAAGATGAATTGTTGAAACTCTTAAAAAAAAAAAATTCATAATTCTAATTTTGGTATTCGTATCACCTTATTACTATTTTGAGCCATACGGTCCGCATCCCATTCCCTTACAAGCTAGTTGCATCATCTGATCACATTAGTTTGTTGTAGGGAGTGGTCAAGATTTAAAGTTGTGACTTTTTAGATAATAATAAAATAAACAATGACTTGAGAATTACAGTAATAAATAGACAAAAATCTGAATTTTTATTAATCTCAAAACTGAATTGCCTTTGGAGGTTACAATGCATTTAAATAGTAAAAAGAAAGTTTAAAGGAGCTAAGAAAGCATATAAAACCGTAATTTGATTAAACAATATTAAAAGCACTTAAAAACAAGAAATTAAATACCCTAAACTTAAAATAACAAAAATTACATTAAAATAATAAAATTATTAAATTATAAAAATTAAATTGTAGATTATATCCTACATCATTACATAAAAATACTAAAATTATTAAATTACAAAAATTAAATGATAGATCATGTCCTTCATGAAGAATGTAAACCAATATTTTACACCATAACTTGATTGAATTTAAACTCTAATATCGTACGAAATCATGATGTAAGGAAACTTCTTTTTCCTTCCCAAAATTTTATTTCTTTATTTTTTTTTAACCCACACCAGAATCCATATTATAAAGTACATACTTAATTTATAGTTTTTGAATTTAAATTTATGACTTAAATTTGTAACTTCCGATCCATGAGGTCAAGACTCAATTTTATAATTGACATTAAATAAAAAACAAAGAATTTCATGCCATTGTATTGTGAGACTTTGGTTTCATATTTGATAGAGTTCAGACTAATAGAACTCATGTGTTGTGAAAGAGGGGTTCCATAAAACTGTCTCGTCAGATTATGCATTCTGAAATAAATCCATAATTATAAATGATATGATAGGCCTTATATTTTGTTTTAAGTGAAACAAAAAAGTTCTTGAATATCTTGGTAGCGTCAAAGAATTAAAATTCCTAGAAATAAAACTTTACTCCACAAAATTATACTCCTACTTTCAATGATTTATGATTAATTAAGTCGAATGTTAAAAGAGGAATTAATTATGAAGTGAATCCTATGTAGTAAATATTGAAGCTTTGTTCATGAGTCAACGAATGTATATTCTTAGTAGCTAATTAAAATGTACCAACTGTTAACCTTGATAAAGTGAACTGCTTGTTCTTGATTATTCTTCTCTTGTTGTGTGGTCCATCTAGGTTCAACCATGCATTCGAGTAAACTGCCTCAAGTTTGGGGACGAATTACATTTAAAGCGCCCCCTTCAGAAATCACAAACTTGAAACACATTGGATTTGAAATAGAGGGACAGAAAGATTTTAAAAACTTTTTTCAAGATTGTCTTCCAAAGATCAATTCATCTTAGAGAATACCTATTTTCAGAGATCAAAGGATAAAGCAAGGGGCTATGACTTTTTTTTTTTGTTGTTGTTTTTTTTCCTCTTTATTGGTTCTAAGCTTTTCAAATAGGTGAGTATCTCTTCAAATATAGATGACATCATTGTACTCGTCTAACTACACCCAATTACATAACATGCAAGAAAATGACCAAATAACATAAGTTTAAAATACATTGGAAACTATAACAAGCATTTGAATTTTAGACTAAAGTACATATTTAACCTCAACTCATAGTGCCTTGAAACTTCTACAATAGCTTTCATTACCCAATTTACAATATAAATTAAACCTAAAAGTACAAGAAAATTTGCCATAGAATTAGCTAACACAAAAAATCCTAATATAGGTTATAAAGGTTTTTTTTTTTTTTTTTTTTTTTTTTTTTTTTTTTTTTTTTTTTTGACTATTTTGTAACTATTCCTTATTTAGTGAATTTTATATGGGACTGTTGTGAAAACATAATAGTTTTGACATTGGAGGAGTTTTCATTTAATTTTCAGCTTTGTAACCAAATTACTATGGACACAACAGGGGTTCGCCACCTAGTTTTGCAATGGTGTCAGAAACCATATATATGACATCCTCTCAAGGAAGGACCATTGATCTTACTACCAGAGATATGGATTTAGAGTTAAGGTACGGTCTTGGAAAGGTGTTAGGCATCCAATATTGCCCAACCCTAAGGATGACTTCCTCTCATTGTGTCTTATGTCCTAACCCTATTAAAGGCATACTCAATATTGTATTTATGCTCACACACACACTAGCATACATCTAAGCATACAACATGGCATTAATCATCCCAAAAAAGACCTAATCATACATCTATCATGGCATAAAATAAACCCTAGCATGTTACTATCATGCATATCATATCCAAGCAGTAACATAGGCATAGAAAGATCCAAGCAAACATGTGATTGCATCTATATTTCAAGAAGGACTCAATCAAACAAACATGTTTATCTCTATCATCAATGCAAAATCATATTCAAAGATGCATGGGAATGTGAATGCATGACTTACCTCACTTACCTTGCAGCTAACTTAGCACCTATGGCATATTCATGCATGAGCATGTGAATGTGTGTTCATGGCATCAAAACAAGAAAACATGAGGCAAACCCTAATTTAAACATGTGAAAAGGCAAATGAATAACAAGCATGTGAAATAGAATATTAAAAACACAAATATATGAAAAAGGAACTAAGACAAAAATATTGCATGTGAAATCAGAAATGAAATTAGAAAAATTAGGATTTCTGGGCAGGATCATGCGCATGCATGAACAAACCCGTGTGCACATAATCAAGCTTGTGTACGTAGCCAAGATTATGCGCATGTGGTTTCAACCTAGAAACCCTAGCAACACAAAAACTAAAGCAGAGCTTCAAAACAATAAATCTAACATCCTAACATGCTTCTAATATAAATCTAAACAACCTAAACTAAGAACAAATATATCAAAGATAAAAAAAATAAAATCTACTCCTAAACATGCATTGGATCTAACAATAAACTAGAACAACATCAAAACATGTTCATCAATATAGCAAATCATATCAACTTTCCAATCAAAACATGATGAGACAAAACAAAATAAAATCAAACAAAACAAAACAAAACATACTTCTAAGCATGAATAACATATAAATTAACTAAAACAACAAAATTACAAATTACAAAAGAACCAAATCAAGGAAAACCCCTGAAAAGAGACTCACCTTGCTATAGACAAACTTGATTGATATTTAACCGGCCCCTTAGTGCCTACACAACAAGATTCAATGTTATATCAAGGTAAATAGAAGATTTCAATAGTTTATAGGTAATCATAACTCAAAACAAGATTAGTTTTGAAAAAGTTTTGAGAAATCCAATTGAAAACAGGTTTTTGTCTTAAAACTAACTAAAGAGAGGTTTTTTTTTTTTTTTTTTTTAATGATTAAAAAAAAACGTGCCTAGGTTTGTGTGTGAGTTTAGAGAAGACGAAATAGATTTTTTTAGAGAAGATGGAGGAAAAAATAAACTCTCTCTCTTTAGGGTTTGAGTTTGGAGGCATAAAGATGTATTTATAGGTTTAAACTAGGGTTTTCAGGCTTTTTTTTAGGGTGTTGGACGTTCCAAATGGTCTAGGGGCTGGGCCCCATCAAAGATGGAGGCTTTGGGCCTTAAAACATGAAGTTTTGGGCCTCTAGAAAGCAGCCTATGTATGCAGTTTTGGGGCTGCGTACGTATGCATGCTCTTCGCGTCCGCATGCGTCCCAAAAACCTTAATTTGGACAGCTCTAATTACCTAACTTCAAAAGGCCATAACTCACTCAATATTAATCCAAATTAGGCAAAATTTGTATTTAAAGTGAAGCCCAAGATGTTTAATTTCCAATGAAATAAACTGTACTAAAACGTTCTTTGTGGATCAAAAGTTATGGTCAAAACAATGAGCAAAAGTCATTTTTTAGCACTGTTTTCAAAGCGATTTGAGCACTTTTCAGTTATAATTACTTTCAAACTATCAAAATAACTTCAATTACCTTTTGTAGATATGTAAAGCTCATCATTGGGATCAGAGACTAAAGTTTATTAACCGGATACAAAATGAGGTGCCTACAATCACTACATCACATTTTTTTTTAATAGATTTATTGATTTTGTATATTGCATAAATTGAGGTATAATATATCAATCAAGAGGTTAATGTTTTGAATTGTTGTCATTCATTACTTACTTATTTTGGCAAGATTTATCACACAAGGTTCTTAAATTATATTTTTCAAAAAATAACTTGAAATAACTTGTCAACCAAATAATTGTATCAAATATTATGTCTATAACATTATTCATCTATATATATATATATATATCTCAAAGGAGCTTAATGTTGTACTTATCCAACGTCTATGGCACCATTCTACATCTTGGTTGACTTTTAACCAAGTCCAAACCCTCAAGACATTTTAGCAACACCAAAATGCAACAAATAAAAGAAGATAATATATAAAAGGAATGAAGAAACTAAACGATATATATGGGTAAAGTTTGGCTTTAAACATATTTAGAGTTTTGGGCTCTAATAACCACCTTTAAAAAGATGATATTTGTATTCAATATGTGCAATGCACATGATTCATTTAACTCAATCAACTAAGTGAGTTATATGCAATGCATATAACAAACATGTGTAAACTTTTTACTTGTGGTTGGAGCAAAAGGCTTTAAACATATTTGAAACCAAATATACACGTGAAACCAAATATACACGTGAGTCAAGAAGGCATAGTGATATATTGAATAGATCTACTCCCACCCGAAACATGCAAGAGGGCAGTTATAGAAATTATTATTTTTTTGTGTGAGATAGGATTGATGCGACAAGGTTGGAAATTTTTGGCATCTCCAACTGCAACTATGAGAAATAAAAAAAGAAACTCCAGCATTGGTATTTGTCAAAGATTTAATAGATTCTTTCGACCCTACTCCTCAATTTTCCAAATCAGTCTTTAACAATACTTTTGCTATTTGCTTATTTCTTTTGCACGAGTTGAGGACGTTGGCTCTTGGCACAACGATGAATCAGTATTTCTTTATTTATTAAAAAAAAAAAAAAAATCAGTTTCTTCCTACCAACTTTCCAACTTAATGACTTAATATTTAATAATGATCCGTTATTCATGGAAATATTTAAAAAAAAAAAAAAAGGATTACGTGTCTCACAATTTTATCATATTATAGGTACGAATAATGATCCATCATTCATAATTTAATCATATTATAAGTGAGATTTTTCTGATATTTTTCTATGTATGGTCACATGATTGTGGAGATTCAACATTTTATGCTTTCTTTAATTTTTATATATTTTATTTTAAAAGGGAGGTGGTTAGCTTGCTCAAGCTCTTGCTAGAAGAGACGTTCTAACTGCCCCTTTTTTTTTTTTTTTTTTTTACAAGATAGAAATTCTACTTTAATCTAATCTAAGTGCATATGTGTGTGAAACTCCTTCCTGAAGAATTGAATCCTAGCTCTTGTCCCATACCCTACAAGTACTTATACTTGTGAAGTGACTATCACACCAAATGTGTGCGGTGGTTCTAATTAATATTATTAAATCCATTCCATTCCGGCCGGAATGACCTGAATATTTCGTACCATGATGCAATTCGAAACAGTAATACCACCCATTCCATCTCAGGACCAATTCTAGCCAGTTTCATGTCATTCCAGTCAATTCTGATCAATTTCGGCCGATAGCAGTTTTTTAGCAAAAAAAAAAAAAAAACTTAAACTAACAAACCCATCAGCATAGCATGTTTCCACCTAGCATTGATTGCCTGAAGAAGTTCAAATTAGATCTATTACAAAGCTATCAAATGATTTGAAAAAAAAAAAAAGGGGAAGAAGAAGAGAACAGAAATTTAGAGCCGTTGTGGAGGAAGCTCAAGTTTTAGCTGTGTTTGAAACTTTCTTCTTCAGTCCTGCACTTAAAATTTTTGTCTCGATCTCTGAAACTTTCCAAGAAGTACCTCTGTAAGTAACTGATGGTAACATGAAATGAAGAAGAACAATATGATACCGCTTATTTTGTTGAAAACTGAAAATACTGTAGCAAAATAATTTTAAATGTGTGAATAATGCCGTGTGACCCATTTTTAATGAAATTTTTGTTGAAAAAAGAAATTTATAGATTTCATGAACAGTGCACGGGACCTACTAGAAAAACCACAACAGTCACAGAAATGCATTTCTTTTAAAAAAAAAAAAAAAAAAAAAAAAAAAAACCACAGACACTGACGCATTTCATTAGTATCCAAACGGGTACTATAAGAGTGGATTGCACGTGGGTGATGGAGTGGGGTTAGGTGAAAAGGAGCTTCCTAGAAGCTTTCTAGTTTATAAATATCCATCAATTTTTGTTTATTTACAAAAATACCCAAATATGAATTTTAAAATAATCAATCTAATCACTTTATTATTATGGTAGTATTTCTTTTTAAACACTATATTATATTCATTAAATGGTATTACATTTATAAAATTTGGCTTAAGAATAGCAATGAGTAATAACTTTTTTTTATTAATTACTATATATATATATATATAAAGTATTAATTCCGAAACAATCTAAAACGGTACGCCAAAATAGCCGATACCGAAATATTCCATTCTAATAGACAAACCAGAACAGGCACCAAAACGTATTCATAACATTGTTCTAAACAANTTTTAGGTGTTATTAACATATTTCCTATCAAAAAAAAAAAAAACTATAGTAATAATAATTTTTTTATATAAATAATTTAGGGGTTTCAATTGAGTTAGATTTGTATCCTTCCAATATTTTGGTAGCCTTCTTGAAGGTGGGAGAAAGAATTCAAAACTCACTTAGATTTTTATTTATATAAATTAATTATCATCCAATTTTTTGTTTTGTTATTTGATAATTTGATAGTTATGACGAAGAGAGAATTTTTTAAATGTTAGATGTCTCATTTTTTAAATATCATGAGGTGTCAACTAGTGCTTATTGTTACAACCATAATTAACATCAAATTTCACCCAAAATAAAAAGAAAGAAAAAAACAAAAACAAAACAGAACAAAACTTTCACAAGCAGTTATATGGTGTACCCGGCACATATGCCGGGTACATAATATAATTTTCGAACTTTCACAGGGTCCTTGACTAGATTATGTTCAAAACAAAGAGAGCATTTATTTACCAGAAATGGATGCCCTATCCTAGCCAAATGGCATGGAGGTGAAAAGGCGTAAATACGATCCCTACTTAACACAAATAATTACAGTACCATAACCACTCACAAGAACAAAGATACTTTTATTTTTCTGGCTGAATCAAGAACGAAGATACTATAATTTCCCAATCATATGCGCACTTTGCTAATTATCTCGTCTCTGTAAGATGCATAATCTTTCCAGTTACTCGTAACTTTACTTTACAGGACTTCAAGACCTTTGGCAAATAGTGATGCAAACACTTCCATTTCATGTTTCTTTAAAACCAATCCAATTTCAATTCCTCCAGCATCATCTCTACTTTCCGAAACACTTATAGCTCCTGTTTTATCTATAGAAATCATCTCTACCTTTGCTGGCTTTCCCCATCCAAAGTCAGTATTGTAAAGCTCAAATCGAGGTGACCCGGCAATTCCAGCAATTCTATAAGCCACTTCGCCTTTCTTTATAGTGAGCAGATGTGACAGCCAGTTTTCAGCATCACTTAGTACCCCATAATCCAAACTTCTTATAGCTTCGGTTATAGCTTTTATTGCCACAGCCAACCCCTTTTCTCCCAACAAGTCATTGCTCTCTGCAACTGCAAGATGACCAGTAACGCAGTTTCCAAAATAACTCGCAGGCATAGGAGGCTCTAAGCGAGGCCTCGCGTCTGCATTAATAAAAAGTAGTAAATTGGTGTCTCTTAGTCCTTCTGCCTTAACTAGGCAAACCCATGTGTAGGCACATGTTAGTGTTAACCTTGATAAGCGAAGTGCTTGTTCTTGATTATCGTTCTCTTCCAATATGCTTTTTATCAACTGCCTGAGCTTTTCTAATTTTGTACAAGTCAACTCAAACGTACCTCGTACCAGATCTAGTGGAGTTGTTAGCTCCCACACCTTTAAGCTCTTGTTGTGTGGTCCATCCAGGTTCAACCACTGATTCAAGAAGTTTGCCTCTAGCCCAGCCGGGTCCTTAATAGCCATTCTGTCAAACCTTGGTGTTAGCTCCGGTACCAAGGACAAAGCATTTCCTCCAAGTTTGCACAAGTGAGCCCATGATTTCATAAACATGGTTGAGCTTTTGCCATCAAGAACAGCATGGTGTGCTGTAATTCCTATGCAAAACCCGTAGTTTGGGAACATCGTGACTTGCAATGCTAATACTTTGGCACGTTCATGGGATGTTGCCAAGTCGGGTACAAGAGGATGGTATTCCACAGCTTGAACAAAGTTTATGCCTGAGAGATTGTAGAAGTTAGCATTGGACTCAGCTACAGTGAATGAAACTGCATCGCCCTCTTTGTAATTGATGATGGGTTTAGATTCTGGAGGCCAAATGAGGGTACCGGCAAGAGGGAGGAAGTGTTGGAGTGTGAGGGAGAGTGAGTGCTTGAGTTTTGGAAGAATGGAGTCCAAGAAGGTTGTGATAGAAATAGAGGTTTCATAAAAGAAAACTCGCTGGACCGGTGCGAACCTAAGCCAGAGTACGTCAAAGAAGGTGAGAGGGAGGGACTTTGGGGTGGCTGAATCTTGTGAGTTTGGTAAAGGAACCACTCGGTAAACCTCAACTATTTTCAATGAGTTATGAGTCGCCATTAGAGAGAGAAAACCAGAAGAATCTCTTTTGTGCTAACTTGAAACGTTTCTTACTTCCTGGAAAAGCTTTTCACAGGTAATCAAATAATGATGGGGCATAATATATTGCTTTATACTGCTTTTCTATTCATTGTGATAATTTCCTAGAGACATTTTCTGAAAAGAAAAATGAATTCAACCTTTACCATCACTCCATCCATTTTAAATCCCAACCAGTCCCTGCTAGGCTACTGCAATTCTGATTTTGACAGGAAACGCGTAAGCTATTTTCAAAGAGAGTTACACGTGACCGAATGGTTAGGATGTGGGCCGTATGACACAGTAAATTTGACATTCATTCTCATAAAGACGAGGTAGACAATTATGACATGGTAAATTTTAGCGAAAAAAAAAAAGTAATAAATCCCTGCTAAACGAAGTGGTTAGATTTACTAGAAGAAGAAGACGAAATTGAAATTGTTATAATGATAGGAAATGAATATTGCTTGATGTGGGTGCAAGCACCTCATGATGGATGTTCTTCTTTTGGGTTTCTCCAAAAATTCGTGAGAAGTATGTCTTGGTTTAGGGTGGACCATGGTGGAAGATATAAACGGAGTTATTACTTAGTTTAGGTCTAAGAATCATAAATATGATGCCATTTGTGGAAGTACTAATTTTTACTAGAACACATATCCGAAGTTGAGGTATGAGAATGGGAAAGTGTTAGACACCCAATTCTATTTGACCCAGGAGTTGGTTTTCACTCATTGTGTTTCAAGTTTTAATCTCATTAAAGGCACATTTAACACGTTATTCTAACTCTCTCTCTCTCTCTCTCTCTCTCTCTCACACACACACACACATACACACACACACACAAAAACACGCATCTAAGCAATCACATGGCATAATCATCCTCAAACCTAACATTCATCTATCACAGCATATAAGCATCTATCTCTAAGGGTAGAAACATCACAAGGCAAATCATGATCAACAAGTTAGAGCATTCAAACCTCAAAATCAAGGGATTCAACCAAGCATATCAACCATATCATACCCATCAACCAAATCAAATGCATGTTCATAGTATTATGCATGACTTACCTCACTTATCTCACAGCATCACAGCATCTATGAATGACCATATCCAAAAGAATGTTCATGGTATTTAAGTAAATTAAAACCCTAATAAGCATAAAAAGATAGAACAATTCAAAGTGAAAAAAAAAATAGGGTAAACGGGTGTATACAAATATGAAAACTAGGTTAAACAGAGGCTTAACATGTAGTAAAACAAAGGACAAACAAACAGAAGGTGAATTAGGGTTTCTGGACAAGAATATGATTGCGCATACATAAGGCATGCATACGCAGCCCATCTATATGCGTAAGCAAACTACGAGTATGTGTATGCATGCAATCAGCATGTGCATGCATACATGCCCTAAGAACCTTAACCCAGAAACTATAGAACAGAAACACAAAAACAAAGAATTTAATAACCTAACATACTCAGAATAAAAGCACAAAGCAAACCTAGACTAAACAAACATATTAAAGCAAAAACACATATATAAACACAAGATCAAAAGAAAAGCGAAGAGCCAAAGTTAGAAACTTTACCTTAACACTAGAACTCTCTAAAGCTTGATTTTGACCATTTCTCTCAGTCAATCTAGTCACAACCAATTCAAAATAAGTTAATAACTTTAGAACTCAAAGAACAAGACCAGAAAATGTTACAATCAAATAAAAGTTGACTTGAGAATGTTTTGTGAAAAATCCCTCTTTAGTTTACTATTTTCTAGTGAATCTTATCTGTTTTACTACTGGAATTTGTCATCCTTGAAAATTTACTTTTTATGGCTTTATATAGTCGAAAAATAGGGGTTTTGGGTGGCTAGACGATATGGGATTTGTTCCAAACCTAGTTTAAATGCAGAAAAATTGTCTTATATAGCTTCTGGAACCCTAGCATGCACATGCATACACGTGTATGAGTATGCATGCATGAAGCATGCGTACGCAGAGCTTGAGCATGCGTGCGCATACATGTGTATGTGTACGCATGTCTTAGGGTTTCCGTGGTCTCACTTTTCTAAAAATAGTTTATTTAATCAAAAAATAAGTTGTATTTTCCATAAATAATTTCTTCAAGTCAATTTTCATCTGATTAGGCCCTAAACCAACCTTGGGCTTTAGAATTCTAACATTATTAGGGAACGGGGCTCGAGTCGTAAGGAGTACAAAATGCAGTGTCTACACTTGTGCCACATAAAGTAACAAAACTTATACTATATGATGAGTTGCGAGTAATAGAGGTGTGTCCCACATGGACCAACATTACTCATGGAAAATTGTTATATTGAAAAAGCTCTTTTGTCAATCTGTAGCCTTTTAGATACTATTACTCTCTAAATACATATATATATATATATATACTCTTTCACATGAAATGGACCCCGAAAATATGTATTTGTAGATGAAATGCCACCACCTTTCTCATCTTTCATCTCTAGTACCTTCCGTACATATCCTTTCACTTATTTGATCCAGGTCGGTGTTGGAAAAAAAATGGAAAAGAACAGTTTTGTATCTCATAAAAAAACACGCAGTGAAATATAAATGGATCTGCTTCATTCATATGAGATAACATGTAACATCTAAGTTTTAAAAACAAAGAACAAGAAGGCGTACCTTAATGTAGTGAAATTCAAAACAAAATGAAGATTGAACTTGGGAAGACTTTCAATCTTCACTCCAATTCCATAATGTGCTCAAGATGTATGGTCTCTCAATTAGTTCTATACATATTTGTTTAAGAGAATAACCAAGTGTCTTGAGAAAACTCTGAATATTTTTCTCTTTTAATCATACGTATATATTTTCTTCACTTGGCAATTACTTTATTTAATAATTCTTATTAAATAAATAACTGATTATCTAATTGGGTAAGCCTTTTGGGCCAGCCCAATTGGGCTTTACTGTGTGGCTTGGAATAACCAAAAGGGACAAATAAAGCTCTAGTTCCAATGGACTTTGGACTTATTTATCAACTCTTGACAAACCCAAAATTACCATTAATTATATTTAATACCACTATATAAATATAATTGCACTCTAAGTTTTATTAATAAATTATATCCCAAGACTTTATTAAACATTTAACCCCTTTATGAAAATATTCATAGTAATACAAAGTCACAATATATAACTGTCACTTTGAAAATTAATATATCTTGATTCTTGAGTACCCAGTTTAATCCTTTAAGTTATTCATATGTATTTTACTAAATCTAATTTCATAAGATATAAACTTTAGTAACTCTTTACTAAAGTGGTTAGGCCTAACATTCTGAATAACCAAACCCATTAAACTTATCTCAAGAAAATATTTTATATCTCTATAAAGAGATTATGAATTCCATTTTGAGAATATATATTCCTTTAACATTACATGAGGTTGCCCAACATACTGAGATTTTGACCGTTTGTTTAGATCTTACTCCTGATATATTAAAGCAACCTACATTTAATGATCGGGTTCACTATTCTCTCATAATCGAGAGTTTATGTAAATGAAAGTCATGAAATTTATTATTCATTTGACAGTCTTTAATAGAATAATAAATCTCACAGCGGTCCAATTCAATATGTCTTATACACTTAAAACATATTAACATATCAATTAGAAGTCTTCTCTTTTATAATCAAGACAAATCATCTTAATTGACATGTTATAATCTTCGCAGATGAAATGCACAATTTTATCACCGACTATGAACTAAGATTTTGAGTTTGAATTTGTGATTTATATATTCTGTGACTAAATCACATACTATGTCTCTCAAGGACTATGTAATAATGTCCAAATATTCATATTACCATTACTTTAGATAATAATTAACAAAAAAACTTTATTACATATAAAATAATGTCATATATAGCATATAATAGGATTTAAGGGTACTAATCCTAACAGTGGGTGGTGACATTTAAATTTTAAAAAGATTTATGTTCTTCACATTTTTACAATATTTTCATAACCAATCGTGGATGGTGAATTATTATTTGTTTTAATTTGAACATAATACTGAAATTACTTTTTTACTAACTAATAACAATCCGTAAGAACTTACTATTTAGTATTTGATATGAAAATACTATTATAAAAATGTTATGGATATAACATTTTTCTTAATTTTTATTTATTGAGGAAGTTGTCTCCCTTAAAATTGGGTGGATTTGGTATTCATCTTCCAATAGTCATCATTATCCACAATAAATTTCTTCGTACTCATCTTCTTACTATTCCACCCGCTACCTTTACCAATTGCTTTCTCTTTCCTCACCAATTCCAATTCCCAACCTCTAAGAATCAGAATTTTAACTCTTGACAATACTCAATAGCAAACTAGAGAATGACCCATAATACACTACAGAACAAGGGAAGCTCATGACCAGGGGCCCTACGGACCATGTCTCGGACAAAATAACCCAAGATGTCTCCTAAAGAAACAACAATGAATACTGATCTACCATTGTACCATAATGACTTAAGTCCCACGAATTCTCTTATAAAAAGCAGCTAATACACACACACACTCTATTGTACACATAATACACATAAGTTGCAATTTACAATAATTTAAATCATGATTTCAAGTTCCAAATCATATTGACTTAAGTCCCACGAATTCTCTTACAAAAAGAAGTTAATGTACTCTGTTTACACTTTAGCTTTGTGCACTAATTATTTTAGAATGAGCCGAGATAGTTGCACATTACCTATTTCGAACTCTTCATTCACCATCGCCTCACTTTTCAAAAAAAGGCCATTAAATAATTTCCAGTCAGCTATCCCAATTCCACGTAACTATTCTTTCTATTATTCACGAATAAGCTAATCTTGTAACCAAACACGAAATAACAAACATCCTTTTCCCGCCATGAAACCCTGGTGGAGTGATACCACTATAGAACAAGAGGAAGCTCCCATGGTGGCGGAGTAGAAAATGAACAGAATCACAGAGAGAGAGAGAGAGAGAGGGCTTATGGGTTTCAGGTGTCTGAAGTGATGTTTCAGCAAACAAAGGTTCAGACATTGATTCAATACTACAACTGTTGGGTGGAGAAATGGCCCACCCTTCAACAACTCTCTCTGTAAAGTTGGGTCTGTGTTTATCTATTAGAATGATTGACGTAGGACAACCACACTATTTCAACAGAATAATTAAACAACAATAGAATCAATACTAAACCCTAGGAGTCATCACTTAAGGGTTGCTTGGAGTCAACACCATGCAAACTGGAGTCGGCACCAGTGTAAAAAGAAACACAATAATTTTATAATTCTCAAAACTATCTTACAATAATAATAATAAGTGCTTAAATAGCTAAAAATAAAATGCATAAAGAAATCTTAATTATTAAATGCTCCGGCTTGCTTAATCTCAAGCCCAATTACTAACAGACTCCATCCATAAGGCCACAGGCTGGGCCGTCTTCTTTTTGCTCTTCCTCCCATACATGCGTATAATTGGAGGCTTGTACCTTGTGTCCGCACCAACTCCCCCCAGGTGAGAAGAACTCAACCTCGTCAAGTGGAAACTTGAAGAACTATGATAGTACTCAAGCAAGTTAGGATCCAGTCGATGTAGCTCATCTCTAGTAATCTATGTGCAATCAGAATCTAGTCACCCTCACCACCAAACTAGGAAATGGTGAACTCCTCCATCCCTAGTAGAAACAACATGTTCATCTAAAATAGCATCAATAGATTCTTTATGACATATACATTTGGGCCCATTCGTTTCAATACCTTGAATGGTCCGGCACTACGAGCCTGCAATTTCTTAACGGTCCTAGAGGGAAACCGTTCAGGTTCAATTCAAATCATTACAAAATCCCCTACCTAAAACTCTGCATGACACTGATGAGTGTCAGCATGAATTTTATATTGAGAATTACTTACCTGATTTTTTTGGCGAATCTCATTATGCAAATCATGAATATGTCGTGCAAATGTCTTAGCAGATTCGGAAATCCTAACATGTAGGGACATGGGCAAAAGATCTAAGGGCTTCCTAGGTGTATATCTATGCACAACATCAAAAGGACTAGCGCTTATAGACCTATTAACAGAGCTATTACGTGCAAGTTGGGCTGTAGAAAGAATTGAATCCCAAATCCGATTGGCTTCACCCACTAGACACCGAAGGAGGTTGTCTAGACTACGATTAACCACCTCAGTTTGAGGATGAAATGCCGTGGAAAATTTCAATTTGATGCCTACTAAATGCCACAAAGTCTTCCAAAAATAACTCATGAAGTGAACATCCCTATCAAACATTATGGTTTTGGGAAGACCATAAAGTTTGACAATCTCATCAAAGTAGAGCTTTGCAATCTTAGAAGCATCAAAGGTCTTAGAACATGGTAAGAAATGAGTCATCTTAGAGAAGCAATCAACAACTACTAAAATAGAATCATGCTTCCTAAATGTGTGGGGCAAACCTAACACAAATTCCATACTCACATCCTGCCACGGGCGATCTAGCATAGGTAAAGGCGTGTACAGGCCATTGTTTTGCTTGCGATGTTTGGATAGTTGACATGTACGACACTGACCAATTATCTTGGCAATGCCCCTCTTAAGACCAAGCCAATAGAATTGACGTTCCACTTCCTTAATTGTTTTGTCTCAGCCAAAATGACCTGCAAGGCCTCCCGCGTGTATCTCCCAAACTAGGAAATCTCTCACTGAAGACCGAGGGATACATAACTTGTTGGCTTTGAACAAGTAACCATCTTGAAATGTGTAATCATTCAGGGTTGGCCGTGAGGCATTACTTAGGCTAGTGTAGAGATCCCCAAAATCTGGGCACGACTCATAGTCATCCTTTAGTCATTCAAACCCAGTAACCTTAACACTCATGACTAATAGCAAAGATACCCTTCGACTTAGTGCATTAGTAGCCTTATTCTCAACTCCCATCCTATGTTTCACCACAAAGGAGTAGCATTGCAGAAACTCAATCCAACTACCATGCCTAAAATTAAGCTTCTTTTAGGAATGGAGATAGCGCAAAGCTTCATGATCAGAGTAGATAACAAATTCTCGAGACAACATGTAATGGCACCAACGCCAAAGAGCTCAAATAATGGCATAAAATTCTTTGTCATATGTGGAGTACTTTTTCTTAACGTCAGTCAATTTCTCACTAAAATAAGCAATTGGGTGGTGCTCTTGACTAAGTACTCCACCTATACCAATAGTTGAGGCATCACATTCCGCTTCAAAAGGCTTGGTAAAATCAGGGAGACGCATGACAAGTGCCTCAGTCATCTTTTGTTTTACCTCATTAAAAGCCTTAGTAGTAGCTTTTGTCCAAATAAACTCCCTTTGTTTCATGCAATTAGTGATGGGGGACATAATGGTACTAATCCCTTTGATGAATCGGCGATAAAAGGAAGAGAGCCTATGAAAGCTTCGAATTTCATGGATATTTTGGGCTCGGGCCAATCCACAATCACTCGAACCTTTTGGGGGTCGGCAGAAACTCCGTCAAAGGATACTATGAAACCTAGGAAGACAACTTTATCGATAAAGAAAGAGCACTTCTTGAGGTTACCATATAAACTCTTCTTCCTAAGGGTAGTACAAACTTGAGTTAGGTGGTCTAAGTGTTGCTCCCTAGATTTGCTATAGATGAGGATGTCATCAAAGTACACAACCAAGAATTTCTCCATAAAATGCTTGAGTACTTGAGTCATCACTCTCACAAAGGTATTAGGAGCATTGGACAATCCAAAAGGCATGACCATCCACTTATATAAACCATCTTTCGTCTTGAAGGCAGTTTTCCACTCATCACCAAGACAAACCCTAATTTGATGATAGCCGCTTTTCAAGTCTATCTTTGAGAAGATCGTTGCTCTAGCCATCATATCCAACATGTCATCCAACCAAGGGATAGGAAAATGATATTTCATAGTGATCTTGTTGATGGCATGATTATCAACACACTTCCTCCAAATTCCATCTTTCTTTGGAGTTAAGAGTGTAGGGACTACACAAGGACTCATACTTTCACAAACAAAACCCTTTCTAAGTAGTTCTTCTACTTGCCTTTGCAACCCTACATGCTCTGTAGGGCTTATCCTATAGTGAGGCAAGTTTGGTAGGGTCGCTCTAGGCATAAAATCTATGGTGTGTTGTATGTCTCGCATGGGCGGTAAATGATCAAGGAGTTTCTCAGGGCAAACATCCTTAAATTCTTGGAGCATTAACATCACTTCTTCAGGTTTCTCCTCACAGGTCTCTCCATGAAGTTCCTTGGCAACTAAGACAAACACAACGGGTTCTTGAATAGCTACCCTTTCAAATGCCTTTGGGCTTATGATGTTCTAACCTTTCGCCTTTGGTGCTTCTGTCTTCTTGCTCATGTCATTGGCTTGGGTTTTAAAGGATTGAGCACAATTTTCTTACCTTCAAACACAAATGAATAAGAATTGGATCGCCCATGAAGGGTGACATCCAAAACATAAAACCAAGGTCTACCTAAGATAATATGCCCTACATCCATGGGAATTACGTCACACCATATCTCAGCCTTGTAGGTGAGGAATTGAAATGGGACAACATATCTTTCTTTTATGGCTATGCAGGAAGTATCCACCCAAGAATCTTTATATAGGTTAGGGTGTGGGATCAATTTCAAACCTAGGCGGGAAATAGCGCTAGAGGACACCGCATTAATGCAACTCTCATTATCCATAATAACCTTACAGTTTTGTCCCCACACTTGGTGTAAGTTTGGAAGATGGCACTCTTTCGCCAATCATCAGTGTCCCTCTTTTCTGCCAAAACACACCTTACCACATTCAATCTAGGGACACCAAAGATGTCCTTGAAATCATAAATCTAGGGAGAGATGGCTCTAATACACGCAAGGTAGCTAGGATCATCTTCCTATTCTGCCTCAACATCTTGGATTTCTTCAAAATTTGGATCATACACCAACTCCTTAGCATCTTCTACATTTTCATCATCGTCTTGAATGACAAGGTTTCTAAAGGGACATCTAGCTATGATATGTCCAACCCCATTGCATTTGAAGCATTGGAGGCGAGAGCCTAATCTTAAAGACTTATTGACCACACATTTTCTCTTGTCCTCTTTTTCTATTGGGGTACTATTGGGATTGACCTTAGGAGGTAAGGCAAGCCTAGATTTGCTACCAAAAGGTTGAGGGTTCGTAGGAACACTCCGAAGCTCAAAAAGTCGCCAAAAGATAGATTCGGATGCTAATTCACAATTCCTAGCAAGGTCATATGCTTCTCCTAAGGTAGTGATTTTCAAGTGATAATCTCGCTTAGTAGGTTAGCATTTAACCTTTCTTGAACCTATTGAGTGTGACAACCTCTTCCTCAACTATTCGAATTTGCGTCTTGAATTTCTCTATAGATTCAACCACAAGAACAGTGTCTTGCTTTAGGCGATCCCATTCCTCAAGGAGGGAGCTCCTATAAGTTGGAGGAAGATAATTGCTTGAGAGTGCATCTTTCATCTCAAGCCAATCAGTAATGGGAGACTCACGTCGACGCCTAAGGGTATACTCAAGATCCTCCTAGAAAGGTCAGCTCTTCCAATTAACTTCATCCTAGCATACCTTACTTTCTTATTCTCAGCATAATAGTAATAGTCAAAGAATTTATCCATCTGACGTAACCAATCAGTGAAAACCCATGGGTTTAGGCAACCATCAAAGGTGGGTGCTTCTATCTTTTCCTTGGACATCCAATCATCATAATCCCTAGGGCCATTATGATTATAGTGATCATGTTCAAAGTTTGGAGCCCTATTAAAGTAACTGTGGTTATTTTGCCTAAGCATGTTATCTCCTTCATGCTTAATAGTCTCTCTTTGAGATGCTTCAACTCACTCTACCCTTTCCAGTAAAGCATGGACAGTTTTTGCTAGATCCTCCATGGTTTGCTCTAAAGGGGACCTAGGCTCGGAAGTGGATTGATGTTCAGGGTTTGACATGATGCAACCACTATGTAGATGCATGCAACACTATATTTATTAATGCAATTGAGATTCCCAAAAATTCAAATAACCAATTCTCAATATAAAATCAAGGTCAAGCAAGAGTACATGTAGAGACTAGATTAAAGAATCAAATGAATAAATTGCAGTCAAGTAGTGACAGCGTTCACAATATTGAGAGATAGGCCAAATAAAATTCAATTCCAATGAGCTCCACAATTAATAATGAGAATCAGATATTTCAAAGAAATTGGGTTATGTTTTTTTTTTTTTTTTTTTTTTGGAATTTTAGAATGCGTACTGAAAGAAAGCACAAATAATAAAACAGCTAACTTGGGCACAAAATGGGTAGGCCAGTGGGGTATGGTGGGATATGCACATAAAAAATATAAAGATAATATTTTTTTAATGAGACAAAATTGAATCCGGCAAAAAGAGAGTAAGAATTGTACCTTGGTTAGTGGCCAACTTATTGCACTAGATAGTCACGGGCTTGGCTCCTCAAATAAGTGGATTTATTTGGACAAAGTGGACCTATGGAGAACAATTTAATGGCCCAATATGTGCAATGGGATGTCACAGCAACAAGACTTTCCTTCTTTTCCTTTTGATTTTATTTTTTTGCAAAATAATAAAATACATTGCTCTGCTATGGACTTAAAAGAAAATAAAATACACTACTCTGCTTAAAAGAAACTACAAACGTTAAAAGAAACTCAGAACTAAAAGAGAAACAGAATCTCAAAATTGAAAAAATGCTCAGCGGTGGACTTGCAGTGCTAGGGATTGATGACTGTGGCAGCGCGAAGACAGGGAAGACTGTGGCAGCGCGAAACATGGAGGAGTGGCGCCTGCTTGTCTCGGGTCTTGGCATTGGCAGTGGTCGACGTCCTCAGTGGCGTGGTCAAGGGTGATAATGGGTTTTGGCAGCTGGTGGTTGATGGGTCTTGGGTGGTTTTTTTTTTTTGGGGGGGGGGGGGGGGTTTGTAGTTTTTGGGTTCTGTGATTAAAGGCAGGTACAAATGGTGGTCACCGGCTTGAGGGGGGTCGCTAGCTTCTTTGTTGGCTTGGGAATAAAGAACTCATGTGGCCAAAGGGGGTATATACGGATTACAGGGGCTAGTTTGGGCTTGTTCAAGATCTCATGGGGCAAAAACTTGAAAGGGACTGTCATATTTGGTTGGCTTGCTCTTTTGATGGTTTTGCTTTCAAGTGGTTGTCTACGATTGTGTTGTATGGACTGAAAGTCTATTCTGATACCAAAACTGACATAAGACAACTGCACTATTTTAATAGAACAATTAAACAACAATAGAATCAAGACTAAACCCTAGGAGTCAGCACTAGTGTAAAAAGAAACACAATAATTTTATAATTCTCAAAACTGGCTTACAATAATCAGAAAAAGTGCTTAAATAGCTAACAATAAAATGCATAAAGAAACCCTAATTATTAAATGCTCGGACTTGCTTAATCTGAAGCCCAATTACTAACAAGCTCCATCCATAAGGCCATAGGTTGGGCCTTCTTCTTTTTGCTCTTCCTCCCATACATGCGTATAATTGGGAGCTTGTACCTTGTGTTCGCACCAACAACGATTTTGTATATTTTTTTCCCCAATAAAATGATTAGGGCTAATTAGCCATTAAATGGATTTCAAATTATAGATGAACCCACAGTCACATTACGACAAGGGCCATTAGCCTAATATTATTGCAAGTTGCAATATGATTGCATCTTCTCTCATTATATTTTTCATCTTAAAGGTTAATTACTTTTTGGTTTTCTTATAAGAAATATCCCAATTTTTTTTTTCATATTTGAAAGTATTCTACTTTGGATGAACTCATAATTTAGGTTTCTCTCCCAAATTATCGCGCTAACTAGTTTTTAATATCATAATTTTTTTAATAACAAACCTCATTCTTTTTATTTTGTAATATGCTCTTCTTATTTTAGAAAAGTGCTAAAATTATAACAAATTTTACTAAAAAAACCTTACAAATGATATTGCAATGAATGTGAGTAGTGACACTTCAAGAAGATAATAAGCAAGCATTTGAATGAATGATGTTAAGGATATTATAAATTTTACAATATGAGACTTACAAAAATGTATCAACAATCACAAAAAGTAATTAAAAAAATGCATTAAATAGGTTACTGACATTCACATATCATATTAATTGTCACATCAATTTGTAAAGATTTTCAATTAGTGAAATTAATAATATTTCTAGCAGTGGGTTCTAGTTAGCTTAACCTGTAAAGTTTATGATAGTTGTATAAGAGATTTGGAGTTTAATCTCTGCCTACACCAAAAACTGATTGGTGTCCTGGTCTGATGATAAATAATTATTATCAGAAGCGAACACCATAGGTTGAAACTCTCTTAAAAAAATTTATTTCTAGCATTTTCTTATTTGAATTATTTCTTGCCATTAGCACACATATATTTTTAAGAACCATGTATTTAAAGTTGTATTATCTCTAACATTACTCAATTTTTTGGGACTTTTTTTTTTTTTTTTTGATACAAGATAAAATCATACTTTAACTTAATCTAAGTGTATATGTGTACAAAATTCTTTGGGACTTCTTAAAAGTAAAGGAAAAATGTAAAACTAATTTTTTCCCTATATCTCCAAAAAAATATTTAATATATATTCTTTTGCCCCAAAATTTGAGGTCTTTCTCCAATAGGGGGCCCTAGGCGATGGCCTAAGTGGCCTAGGCTGGCCCTGAATATATGGGTTCACAATTTAATATTTATGAACATTCAACTTTGTTAGATTGGCCAACATACAAAATTAATTGTATAAACTTGTATGCATGCATGTGACTGTATAGTTAGATAGCCGCCCTCAAAGTTGGAGAAATCGAAGATTAAACATGGCATATTGAGTGCTTTTGTGCACTAAGTATTGATGCTTTCTAGTATGAAGTTAAGAGGTAGGCTTTGGTTATTTTTGGAAGCTCTTATTTGTACTGGTGGCCTTTGTTTGTTGAGCCTTGCTGTTTTATAGCTTTCTAGTTGTATCTACAGGAAAGATTTGCTTTGAAATGGTTATGTTATTAGTCTGGTCTATAATGTTCTTGAGAGTTGCTCCTTTGTATCTTTTTAGTGTATTATATTTGATTTACTGCTGGGCAGGATTGATGTTGAATTGTATGTTTTTGTTGTTGTTGTTGCAAAAGTACAAACTTGTGTACATATCTTGAAGGTAATATACAAAATTTTGTATATTCTTTGAAGGTTTAGACATTTTTAGTAATTTTTAAAGAAACAATGTCCACACATCAAACAATTGTGTACTTTGAATGTTCAGACTTGTGTGCATTTCATGTGTACATTCTTTGAAAGTTTGGATATTGAATATGAAGAAAAATATTCACAAATCAAATAATTGCATACTTTGAATGTACAAAATGTATACAATTCTTGAAGGTTTGTATATTAAATGTGATTGTGTACATTCTTTAAAGGTTTGGACGTTGTGGATACCGTATTTTGTTTGCCCTTGATTTGCAAATAATTGTATACTTTGAATGTACTACATGTGCACAATTCTTGAAGGTTTGTATATTAAATGTAATTGTATACATTCTTTAAAGGTTTGGACGTTGTGGATACCATATTTTCTTTGCCCTCGATTTGCATGCTAGACCCTAAAAATTCCAAAAATATCACTTTTTTTTGCTGGGGGGGCCATGGGGACATCTAGATTGTCATGGTACAACACATTCAGGCATTGGAGGACTTAAGTGTCGTTTAGGTCAAAATGATCAAAATACACTTGGTCAACCTAAAGTTGACCGAAGGTTACCTATTTCACACTCTTCTTCGTACACACCACTCTATTTGTCCAAAAAAAAAGGTCATTAAATAATACCCAGTTATGGCCTGTATGGTTGGAGATTTCTAGTATTATTGTTTAAAATGATGTAAAAACTGTGGTTTAAAAATGCTGTGAAAACAAGTGTTTACAATATTCACAAAGCAAAAAATGTATTTAGTACCATATTTCAAATAACATATTTCAGTGTGTGAAAAAATGTAATTGTGTGTTTGGTATGTGTGTGTGTTTTTTTAGAAAAAAAGTTGACAAGAACAATACAATTTAAATTTTTTTTTTTTTAGAGAGAGAGAAGTCAGTTTATGTGTTATCTAATCAAGTGAGCCTCATGATTTTCAACATATTTACAAAAGTTCTATTGAGCAATTTTATTTGAAAACTTAAAACTAATAAGAAGAATTTTCTAAATTCAGTGTTTATACACCCTAAAATGAGTAACATAACTCAAACACTCCAGTAAAAAACACCCTTACCAAATGCCTTTTTTTTTTTTTTTTAGCTCACAATTTTCAATGTTTAAACACTGAAAACTGTTATTTATGTTGGGTTCTAAAACTTTAGGTTTAAATGTATTAGAACTTCAATTTATAATGTTGGCAAATCATAATCAAAACATTTAGTCTTGTTTTAAACTTGCTCAAAGTATGTTTAAGTGTAAAGTTGGAATCAAGTGTACTGCAGGATTTACTGTGTAAATCTACCTAGCTCGATTGATCGAAAATTAGACTTGATCAATGGAAACTCGTGTAGATTGTTTTTCTATAGAATTTTCCAATTTAGCCCAAGCCCGTTTGACGAATAGGGTTTTATGTTTTGCCTTAAGTATAAAAGGGAAAACCCTAGCCACATTTTGGGTTTGCTCTTTATGCTATGTGTGTGAATCTCTTGTGAGATCTAGAGGTGTTTGCCTTCATACACACTTAGGGTTTTCAAGATCTAGATTGATGTCGAGAGCTTGATGATCAATTCAGTTGCAGTTTTAAGAGTTTAAAGATACACAAGCGGGAGTGCTTGTACTTGCTGTGAATCCAAGAAAGAAGTAGTCTGTGGACTCGGAGCTGTCACGTGGTCGTGGTAGTAAATTTCCTACTCAATGTAGAAATAGGATGTTAGTGGTCTAAGTTGCTATTGTGTAAACTTCAATTCTTTCATAGTGGATCTGTTTTACCTTGAGGATAGCTAGGTTGAATCCATCCCAGGTTTTTTACCGATTTGGTTTTCTTGGATTATCATATCGTTGTGTTATTTATTTTCCACACTTTACAATGATATGATATATTTGTGTTAACCTAGATCTGATAATTTGACTAAGTAATCACTTGGCTAATTAACTAGGTTAATCTGGTTGTGTTTTAACGGGTCTAAAAACGTACAAGTGGTATCAGAGCGGGTTAGCTCTAGTGTTTAAATCCTTTGATTTAAGAGTTGATCCTTGACCCCCGTTATCATGGAACACGGTCACTCTCTTGTTATCCCACCTCATTTTGATAGGAATAATTATGTTTATTGGAAAGTAAGGATGAAAGCATACTTGAAATCTATTGATGAGAGAGTTTGAAATTCCGTTGAATACGGATAGGAGAGGCCCACTACTCTAATGAGTGAGTGGCAAATTTCTCAAAAAAAAAGTAGCCGCTTTTAATAGCAAAGCTATGAATGCTATTTATAATGCTGTTTCTATAGAGGAATTCAAGAAAATCTCTAATGTTGAGATTGCTCATACTGCTTGGAATATTCTCCAAACTGTGCATGAAGGCATAAAGGTAGTTAAAATTAATAAGTTGCAGCAGTTAACAACTAGATTTGAAAGCATTTGGATGTCTGATGATGAAACTTTTGATGAATTCTATGCTAAGCTTAATGATATTGTTAATTCTGCTTATAATTTTGGTGAAATCTATGATCAACCTAAGATTGTTAGGAAGATTCTTAGATCTTTAACTGAGGATTTTAGACCCAAAGTGACTGCCATCACTAAAAGCAAGGATGTGGACTCCATCCTTATTAATGAACTTGTAGGGTCTTTTCAGTCCTATGAGTTGGACCTACCTAAGACAAGCAAATTCAAATCAATGGCTCTTAAGTCTATTGATGTTGTTAATGTGAATGGATTTGATGATGAACTCTCTGCTACAGAGATTGCCTATCTTGCCAGGAACTTTAGAAACTATCTTAGGAACAATAACAGAAGGGCAAGAGGTAAAAACAACGATGAACCTAGAAATTTTAGGAAGAATGATCTCACTAAGGTGAATAAAACTGAAAAAACTAAAGAGAAAGTAGGTCAACCTTCTAATAATTCTATGAGTCAACAATGTTTTGGTTGTCAAGGATATGGTCATTTGAAATCTGAATATCCAACATTCTTGAGGTCTAAGAGTAAGGCTATGGGCGTAACCTTTAGTGATGATGAAGTTTCTGACAATAAGTCTGGTATTGACGAGAATGGAAACTTCATTGCTTTCACTGCTACAGCTGTAGTTAATAAAAGTGTTGTTATTAAGAAGAACCCTTCTAATGGAAAACTCTCTAAAGATGCAAATTTGCAAGAAGTCTATAATAAACTTTGCAAAGTTGTTGCAAAGAATGCTATTAGTGTTGATTTGGGCTTAAAGAAAATTACATCTCTTGAACTTGATCAGAAAAATTTGCTTGTGAAACTGTTTGATGCTAATGAATTGTTGAATAATGTGAAGACTAAGAACATGCTTTTGCTTGATAAAGTTAAGAGTTTGGAACTTGAATTATCTGTGGCTAGAGAACAAATTAATAGGTCTGCAATTTCCAAACTTGATCACATGCTGAGTGTTCAAAAGTCTCCATCAGATAAAACTGGTTTATATTTTGAAGAAAGCATCTTTGTGCCTGAAACTCATTCCATAAAATTTGTTTCTTCTTTTGAGCTTCCTGTGATTGAGATTGTTAAACCTGTTGAAGTTACACCTCCTAGGAAAATTAAGGTTGATCTTCAAGAATCTAAACTTAAGACTCCTAACCCTCCTAAGGGCAAGTTGCATGATAGACCTATATAGGTTTGTCATTTTTGTGGAAAGTCTGAGCACATTCGTCCAAACTATTTTAAGTTACAAGCTGCTAAGCGAGCAAATAAGCCAAAAGTACTTATGCCACAAGCATAAGATCCTATGATGCTTATTGGTGAGTTGGTAAAGGCTTTAAACCTTTATTCCAATCCTGGAGTTGCTCAGAATTCTAATGTGAATAACAACTCCAATGCTAGAGTTGCATCTAAAAGTTTTCGATGCAGAAGGCTCGATCTAATTGAGTCTTTCGGACATGGTCCTTGTGCTTCATCGCTCTACTTTTTGTGACTTTTGCTCTTTGTTGTTTTTGTTTTCTTTGCTTTTCTAGGATATGCATTGCATAACATTCATGCATTTCATTCTAGGTTGTTTTTGTTATTTCTTTTAAAAAATAAAAAAAATAAAAAAGGGAGAAAAGGGAAGCAAAATGTGTTTTGCATTATTTCTAGGATTTGAAATCAAGGTTGGCCAATTTATTTTTACATAACATTTTTATGTACCTTGTTTAACTTGGATGAGCTTATTTTATTGCACTTTACTAGTTTGAACTTTGTAGTGCATGTTGTGTGGGAAGATGTTTATAATTTTTGATCACATGATCTTGATCTTGAAGTCATAATGCCTTTGATTGCTGGACTTAATCTTATTGAGAAAGGCATAAATAACTATTTCACTATTATTTACTAGCCAATCATAAATACCTTAGTGCATATTGTAAGAGTTTGTACTCAAGAAAGTGTAGCACATGTACAAAAAGAACATAAGGTGTAGCCTCGGTTTAAATGCTAAAATTGGTGTGTACATTATTGGACTATAATTAATTCAATCAAATAAAATTAGTATGTACATTATCCTAGCTATTATTAATAAGTTTTTTATCAAATAAAATTTGTGTGTATATTATGAGACAAATCAAGAAACTTACATGATTACAAGCTTTTATTCTAGGAGATGTAAGAGTTATATGATGTAAATCTTTAGGTAATAATATCTTTCAAATTTATGTGATAAATTTTGTAGAAAGTGTGATTGCTTACCATTCACATATCACCTCACATGTATCTTAAACTTTTGCTAGTTGCATACACTATACAAGTTACTTTTTGCTAAACTTTATACATGTTATTGTGTGTGATTTTGTCTTGACCATCCAAGATTGAAAATTCCTTGAGTTTAAATGCAAAATGTGTTTGAAGTTTGAGAATTTAAGAAAAATTGATTGAAAATCTTAATTTTGGGAGATCTTGGTTCAATACAACTGTTTTTGAAAAGCATTTCATTTCATACTCATACATTCTATTCATAAAATACTATGTTTTGAGGAGTTTCTGCTTAAAATTTTTCTATTCTTCAAGGAAAAAATAATTCTAGATTTTCGATCTATCGATCGAACCTGTTTCTCGACTGATCGAAAATGCGATTAAAATTTTGGTTTGAATCTATCCATTTCGATCGCTGCTCGATCACTGCTAGATCGATTGAATATAATTTTCAATCGATCGAAGCTAATTTAATTTTCGATCAATCAAAAATGGCACAGAGAGTTTTTTAAAACTTTGAGTTTTCACATGTTTTATCACTTTCAAACTTTTTCCAAAACACTTTCTCTCTCTATTCGATCGGTCAAGGATTCAAGCTCAATTTTTTGTCGTTTTCCCTCAAAATTTTTGCAAGTTTTTTGTCTTCTAAGGCCAATAAGACTCTATTGCCACTCCTTTTTCATTTATTTTCATGTTTCATGCATTTTTGTCATGCATATTGGGAAAATTTCGAACCTAAGGAAAATTTGGGGATTTTGGTGATTTCAATCTTCTCTTTCTAAATTGATTAATGTGTTTTTGTTATGGGATGATCTTTGTGATTTGATTCGATCAATTTGTTGAATTGGGAAAATTTGATTTTTCTAGGGCTTGAAACTACCCGAATTGGGGATTTGTTTAATTGAGCATAATGTGATGAAATTGGCTTGTTGGGTTGATTAATTTGATTATTATATACTGTTATCTATCTTGTGTAATGATCAATTGATCAAATTTTTGAGTTTTTTGAAAGTGGGTTTTCAAAATTTGGGGTTTTTGATATAAGCTCTATACTCAAGCCAATTTTGTGATTTTAAAGTGCAATTGAACTTATTTTCACTGCATTAGAGCATGCATCATGTGTTGCTATTGTTCATACATCATATAGATTGTTATTTTCTATATTTTTGTGCTAACTTGCAATTTGCCCTTGGTTTTTTTTTTTTTTTTTTTTTTTTTTTTTTTTTTTTTTTTTTTTTTAAAAAAAAAAAAAAAAAAAAAAAAAAAAAAAAAAAAAAAAAAAAAAAAAATTTTTTTTTTTTTTTTTTTTCTCTCTATCTCTTTTGTGTCTGTCCTTTTAATCCTAAGTATCATGGTTAGGAAAACTAGAGCTCATAGGACCTGCACCTCTTCTTTTTCTCCTTCCTTTGATAGTGAAAGGTTCCTTAGTGAGAAAAACTAGGAAACTTATGAGAAGCTTAACATTCATAGGAATGTATGGGTTGAGAGGAAGGTCGTTTTAGATGAGTTAGATGGTGAGATTCGGAGAAACTTTGAGCGTAGGGGTTGGCTTCCTTTGTTGGACATTTCACATCCCCCTTCGGCTACCTTGATTAGAAAGTTCTATTCGAACCTCTCGATCCACTCCTATGATTCCAACACTTAGGTGAAGAGTTGGATACAGGGTGAAGAGTACAGTATTACTCATTTGGTAATAGCTAATGCTCTTGGGTTGCCATTGCTCCAGCATCCTATTTATCCTTACAATGAGTCTCCTCCCCTTGATGACATTATGTCATTTATTACTGGTACTTCTATCCAGTGGGATTCTGATCCTCAGATCACCTTTCATGAGTTGACCAAGATTCATTATCTCTTTTTTGGATTTCTTACCATTCCATTTGGCCTATCTCTCACGTGCACACTATTCCTTTGGAGAGATGTGCATTTTTGTGTGCACTTGTCACATATGCTCCCATGAGTTTTCCTCATCTTTTCATTCGTTCTTTAATTGAGATTCATAGGAGTAATTTTACTGCTTATGCTATTTTCTTTCCTATTTTCATTCATGGGATTTTGTTATATTTAGGATTAGAGCAGGTTCTGGCATCTGAACCCATTCATATCATAGCTCCTATAGGTGCCACCTTTCTTCGGTAAAGGGCTGCTCAGATGTGAGCTAGCTCTTAACACCCTAAAGTCAATTCTTCCTCTTCTGGTGCACCTCCTCCTCCTCCTCCTTCTACTTCAGGTGATTCGGCTGCAGATGCTTATGTTGATCTAATCGCTGCTATTGCTCCTCCACCTTCTGCTTCAAATGTTGCTAGCATTCGTCATGATTTGGACACTGTCATGACCATTTAGGCGACTCATAGTCAGCTGTTGGTCAACGTGCTTACCAAGCTTCAGGCTTTAAGAACAAATTTGGCGAGTTTTAGAAGGTCACCTCCGCCACCTTCTTTTGATGATGAGTGATTGCCCTTTGGCAATTCATTACAAAAAGGGGAAGTACATATGGATAGGAGATTTTTGTTAATATGGGGAGATTTTTTTCTGTTTTTATTTTTTCTATTTTGGAGCTGTGTATATCTAGGTGGTTCATCATGTATTTATATATTTTTGACTCGTGATGTATTTTGTCTTAGTTGAATTGTTTACGATAGGGGGAGATACTATGATGTGTTTATTTCTGTTTCTTGTTTCACATTATGCTAAATTGATTATTGATTTTATATTTATGAGGTTATTTATGATATATGTCTTGTAGTTTATGTTATGTGAAATCAAGAATTTATTTTGTCTTACTTGTATTTTCCACACATGCATTTATGTGTTTGTTAAGTGTTACAGGAATATACAGGTTGATTCAGTCGTGCTGCTGTCTACACTTACAACTGATAAATAGTAGTTAGTTTGAATTTATTTTGTTGGGCAATGTTTTTGTAATGGGCTGTTTTTGTAAACTTTGAGCACTTTGTTTAGTTTGTGTTTTGTCACGGATTGCCAAAGGGGGAGTTTGTTGGGTTCTAAGACTTTAGGTTTAAATATATTAGATCTTCATTTTGTAATGTTGGCAAATCATGATCAAAACGTTTAGTCTTGTTTTAGACTTACTCAAAATATGTTTAAGTGTAAAGTTAGAATCGAGTGTACTACAAGATTTATTGTGTAAATCTGTCTGGCTCAATCGATCGAAAATTAGACTCTATGGATCAAAACTCGCGCAAATTGTTTTCCTACAGAATTTTCCAACTCAACCCAAGCCCGTTTGACGTGTACGGTTTTATGTTTTGCCTTAAGTATAAAAGGGAAAACCCTAGCCATGTTTTGGGGTTGCTCTTTATGCTATGTGTGTGAATCTCTTGTGAGATCTAGAGGTGTTTGCCTTCATACACACTTAGGGTTTTCAAGATCTAGATTGATATCGAGAGCTTGATGATCAATTTAGTTGCAGTGTCAAGAGCTTAAAGATACACAAGCGGGAGTGCTTGTACTTGCTGTGAATTCAAGAAAGAAGTAGTCTGTGGACTCAAAGCTGTCACGTGGCCGTGGTAGTAAGTTTCCTACTCGATGTAGCAATAGGATGTTAGTGGTCTAAGTCGCTATTGTGTGAACTTCAATTCTTTCATAGTGGATCTGTTTTACCTTGAAGATAGCTAAGTTAAATCATCCTCAAGTTTTTTACCGGTTTGGTTTTCATGGGTTATCATATCGTTGTGTTATTTATTTTCCGCACTTTACAATGATATGATATATTTGTGTTAACCTAGATCTGATAATTTGACTAAGTAATCACTTGGCTAATTAACTAGCTAGGTTAATTTGGTTGTGTTTTAAGGGATCTAAAAACGTATAGTTTAAACATCCTAACTAAATAGGCCCTTAGTTATCCCAATTCCACCTTACTATTCTTCCTATTATTCGCAAATAGGCTAATCTTGTAACCAAACACAAGATTATTTCAAGTTATGGGGTTTGGATGTCGGAAGTGATGCTTCAGCAAACAAGGGTTCCAATATTGATTTCAATATTATAACCATTGGATGGAGAAATGGTCCACCCTTCAACACCTCTCTCTGGCTTCAATTAGTGCTTAGATTAGTAACAGGAGCACTTCTAGCCAAAACGATGGTGCATGTCACCGCATCAAGATTCATTTTGCTTCAATTGCAGTGTAAGAGTTGGGGTTCTGTGGTGGCAAACTCGGTAATGGAAGGAAATTCAGTGGTAAAGGTAGCATCAAGAACTGTGCTGTCATCGCATCAAGATTCATTGGAGTTTGTTAATGAAGGGTATTGCTTTTTGGGTCTGATATTTCAATTGGTTGGGATGTTCATTAGCATAGTGATATGGGTTTATTTGGTGTTTTGGAAGTAACAATTTGGTTTAGATGGTGATGTGGTTTGTGTTATAAAAAACGAAAATGAAAAATAAGAAGTGTTTGATAATGAAATGATGAATTCGGTGCTTAATTTGGTTATTTAAGTGATTCTGGTTCAAATAATGGGAGGCATGTTATATAGATTAGACAAGTTAATTGCTTGATTAATTTGGTTCTAGCATGTAGATATGTAATTTTGTTAAAAAATTTTGGATATTTCCTTCAAATGTGCACACATCATACAATTGTATGCATTAAATGTACAAGCTTGTGTATATTTTTTTGATAGTCTGAACATTGAATATACAAAATTAAATATCTTTTTTAAAGGTTTGGATATTGAATATACATACCTTACATCCTCGGAATTGTGAAGAAAAATGTTCACATCTCACATAATTGAATACTCTAAAGGGAAAAGTTAATGGATGTCTTAAGGACATTAGTTTATAAAATATTTTTAGACACTTTTATGAGAAAAGATAATAAATAAATAAAATTGACAAATTTTTATATTTCTCATGAAAGTGGTATTAATATTTTTCTAAAATAATTCATTTACAAATGTCTTAAAAGCACTCGCTAACAAGACCCTACTTTAAATTTACAAACTAGTGTACATTTCTTAAAGGTTTGCACATTAAATATACAGAATTATATACACTCTTTGAAGATGTGGATATTATATGTTCAAAATTAAGTATATTCTTTGAAGATTTAAGCAGTACAAACTTTACACTGAGTCATTTGTAAAGAAAAATGTCCACGCATCAAACAATTTTTTATTTTGAATGTTCAGACTTGTGTACATTTCTTTAAAGCCTAGATATTACATATATAGAATTCTGTACATTCTTCTTGGACATTGAATGAGAAGAAAAATGTCTACAAATTCAACAATGGTGTACTTTGGAATGTAAAGAATGTATATATTACTTGAAGGTCTAGACATTAAATGTACATATGTTTGGATGCAACATTTGTTGCAAGGATTTGTGATAAAGCCATCATTTTAAATTCTAGTAACCCTAAATTCTGATTTTGGCTACATCAAGACGAAATTCAGGCTACAAATTTCTCTGTCATTTGCAATTTTGCTTATCTATTTTCTATCAGATTTTTTCTACAAATCAACAACCTACATACCTCTTGTAGACGACTAAATTTCTAGTTCGAAATAAATCAAACAAGTAAAAATAGTTGTACAAATGTGAATTTGTATTGATGATTGTGGTATAATTCTCTGTGATTACAAAAGAGTTATCCTCTGATTCGATCTCCTTGCAAGACTTATTGATTTGGATTTGTGGTAATGTGATTGTGACTTGAACACAAAATATCCTTCAATTTGGTTGAAGGATGGATTGAAGATTGCTAAAACAGAATTACAATGAATCTCTGGCTATGAGCTTGTTAGAAATTCTTTGTTCTTCGTGTTCTTCGTGTTCTTGGATTTGTGGTGGAAGTTCTTCGGGGCTTTAGACGCTTGAATCCGTAGAGCTTCACTGATTTGTGCTTTGTTGGTGTTTTCGGACACTTTAGGCTTGATTCCCGCAAACTTTTGGATCTAGGCGGATGATTTGGATGATTTCTCTTCGAATGTTCTTCGTATTCGAAGTTGAAGTTCTTGAAGTTCTTGGAGGCTTTAGAGCTTGGTTCCGGCAGAGCTTCTGGACTTCTGAATCTTCTCTGATGCTGCTTGTGCTTCAAATGGCTTTTTTGGTGTCCTCCTAATGGCTTAGGAAGGCTTCTATTTATAGGAATTTTGGGGTAGGTAAGTGACACGTGGCGGAGTCTGATTGGTGACACGTGGCAGAGCTTGATTGGTCCGCTTATGTCATCGCCTGCACGTGCGAGGCTGATTGTGTCATTGCTTACACGTGCGAGGCTGATTATGTCATTGCTTACACGTGCGATGATGTGTGATTGGTTTTTGCATGACACTTGGCAAATTTCTGTTAGCTTCTGAATAGCAATAGTAAAACCTAGCAGTAGCATGTGGCGCTTTGTAATTGGCTGCATTTTGTGGACTTGGTAGTGTGATGTGTCAGCTTGTGATAGGTCGGGAATTTTCCCTGTCTACACCTCTACTCAAATCACAAACCCATACCCAGCGGAAAAAATAATAATAATAATCACAGAGCCATGGACCTGTATTCCCAACCTTCAAATGTAGCCATCATGGGGCTCCGTTAAGTCACCATTGTCGGAAGTTCGCTGCTCTCTGAGAAGCAGTTTTTGATAATCTTCATCTTCATATTTTTCTCAAAACATTTCATCGTTTAATATATAAACCCAATAAGCCCTCCTTTCTTTTCTCAGCTTGAAGTTTCTCGTTGTGAGAACACCAAGCTGTGTTACAATTATTCTTTACAAATAAACAAATAAAATCTTCTTTGTTGATGAGCATGAAATATATAAATATTTGTATTTTTAGCTACAATTTTATGTTATTTTGTGACAAATTAAAAGTTATCTTTGTTTTATAGGTAATAAAGACTTTACCTACAAAGTTGGACTAGGCAAACTAACTTAAGACCCAGATGTGAAGAATGAAATAAAGATTCAGCCCAAGTAAACATCCTGCCCAGGCTTGAATTCAAGAGAAGACCGAATGCAAAGAAAGAAAAAAAAGGTAAGAAGAAGCCGAGATGCAATCCAAAGTGTATGAAGTTTGCACGGAAAGAAAATCCTAAAACCAAGCACAGGTGTATGAAGTTTGTTGGTGGGCCTCTCTATTACTTATTGAAACGCAAACACTTTTGGGCTAGTCTTCGGCTTCGGCTGGGCACAACTTGAAGCGCATTAAAATCCTAGCCTCACTTGTATTAGGACAATTTCATAGAGTACCATCACATACTTTTGGTATAATGGTCACTCCACATGTATAAGTGTTTGTGGGGTGTGGGAGGCAAGAGTCAGGGTTCAAGTCTCTAGAATGAAACTTCACAGAGATATACACTTAAATTATGCTAAAGTAGAATTTCTATCTTGTATAAAAAAAAAAAAAAATGACAATATCATCAAACTAGACGAAACTTGAGGAAATATAGCATATTTTAACATTAACGCCACTAAATAAAAAAATAGAGTGATGAGACTAACCATCTTCTACCTCATTCACCATATAAAATTCCTATCATCAATCACAGTATGAACTGCCCCTCTAAAGCAGATGATGTCAAAAATAGAAGACAAAGTTCCTTTTTTTTTTTTTATAACCCGACAAAGTTCCTTTTTAGACCATCCAAATTTGTAAATATGGATAATTGATTTTTCATAACATGAGAATAATTTAATGTGTTGTCCCTAGTCCCAGTCACCTTGCTAATTATCCTTACAAGCCTACACCGCTTGTAGAATATGAAGCTCACAAACTAGCACTTTCTTTATACAAGATAGAAATTCTACTTTAGCATAATTTAAGTGTATATCTCTGTGAAGTTTCATTCTAGAGACTTGAACCCTGACTCTTGCCTCCCACACCCACAAACACTTAGGGTATATTTGGTATACTGTAATAGCCCCTGTAATGGATTAATTATTTATATGTAATAGCAATTCGGTCATTTGGTTGCATTTTTATTACAAGGATTAGTTATTACATTGGAATAACTATTCTTTAAATTGAAGAATAATTATTCTTCTTTAAAATGGATGTAATAGTTATTTCTTAGTGCATATAATAGGTTTTAAAATTAATATATTTCTAAAAATATAAAGTTTCCTTATACATCATCTTTTACAAGCTTTCCATATGTAACATCCAAACATATGAATAATAATAGTTATTTCATTACAATGTTTTCTATTCCCAATAATAAAGATTACTATTTCTAATGTAATCTACATTCAGTATACCAAATGTGCCCTTATACTTGTAGAGTGACCATCGCGCTAAGAGTGCACGGTGGTGACAATAACTTTAATCCCATTAAGGTAACGTTTGAAACAATTGAAAACTATAAGCCACTTATGTACACAAAATTTGCCAACAAAAAGTCTTCCTTATAAAGTTACTAAATTGTCAAAAAGAAACTAAATTGTCATTAATATAAGAAAACTGATATGTTAATGAATAAAATTAATCTGATATTATTTTTTCAATTAATGACGATTTTATCAAAAATATTTTTTTATAAAATAATCTAATTCATAAACTTATTTTTCATGCATATTAAAAAAAAAACTTATTTTTTTATACATATTTTCAGATTAAAAAACTTAAATTTAAACATTGATTGATGACATAAGATATTGTCATTTGAGAAATTTTGCAAGTANATATTGTAGTTCTAAATATCAATAGCGGAGCCAGGATTTGAGTTGAGGGGGAGGGGGGAGGGAACTTGATTAAGATATATGCACTTTATGCACATCATGTGAATATATAATAATGAAAACACTAAAACTTATGTGGAAGGCATGTTAGTGGAGGACTTGTGGTTACTTATTAGTTTATTTAGATAGAATTATGCTCTGTTTCAAGACTAAAGAAACAGAGTAAAGTTTTGTTTGGGTAAATTATCATTAAGTGTGAGTGAGTATAGCTATTGGTTAGATGAAATTAGAGAAGATTGTCCTACAAATTAATGTATTACTTTGATCTTGATTGCTATTTCTATCAAAAGAAAAAATTAGATTGGGGTTTTTAATAAGTATTAGCAATAAACTAAGGGGTTTTTTGGGTGGGCCAGGGGGGCAGCTGCCCACCTTGACCAAACCCACCCCCCCGGTTCTTCAGCGGCACGTCAATATCTTAAGTTTTACTGTTTTATCTATTACGCCGGAAAAGAAAATAATATGAAATCCCAGCAATATCTGGACCCTGCAACTAAAAATTATATCAAATCCGAGCAATATATGAGACCCTGAAACTAAAGGTAATATAGGCTATTCTAGTTTCCCTTGCCCCAGCCTTCACTTAATTGGAAGATTGTATAACTCTCACAAATTGCCATACATATCGAAAGAAAATAAATATTGGAATCCATACTATTGTATCTAGTGCAGAATTCGTTGTTCTAGTAATATGTACATGGTGCATGCCATTTCTTGATGCACTCTCAAATTATTCATTCGCTGAAATTCAAAATGTTACTAGGAGTGGACAACATTTTGTGGTTCAAGATCAGTGGTTTATGATGAATGCCATTCTCCTTAGATAAAACATCTTGAACCAACAATCGATGCTTTTCTTACCCATCTTATGTAAGTTATAAGGAGTTGGTATAGTTTCGGATTAGATCCCTTCCAATTAAATTCTCTTCAATTTTTATTTAGATGAATGACATGTGACATTTAAAAAATAAATAAATACCATGTATCGCACATTTGGTTAAAATATGAGGAAATTAGAGGATTCGATTAGAGGGGGTTATTTCCTATTAGTTTCTACGTTTTGTAGTCATCCAAATGTCACGAGACTTGTTTTTGTGCTCACACAGTCACACGTTGTCCTACGACTACTCATAAATTATGGGGCACTCTAAATTTATTGCCTAGACTAGTTCTTGCTTCAGCTCCACAACAAGACTTGTGGTCTCCCTATTTTTATGTCACAAATTTTGTTGCTTACATAGTTAAGTAGTAGTCAGTATAGAGTGGATGAGCAAAAGTGAAAACAAAGAAGAACAGTGTCACATTCAATAATGTCATTTTAATTTAATGATAGTTTGTTTTGTATTGGTCCATACTGCCAGCAGTACTTTCGTGGTGTAACATCCGACCAACCGATTGTCACTGTCATGAAGATAAGAGTTCCTCATGAGCTGCCCACACTATGTGCTCCCAAAGATACATTTGATTTAATTTTGCCCAATCAGTTTCTGTGGAGACCGATTCAATTATTAGACCAAGGAGGAGTTTGTGATTCAGAAATTAGCTGAAACTCAATTCCGGGGTTAAACATGATCTTGTGGATTTATTTTTATCTATTTTTTTGAATCATTTTCACTTGTTCGCATATATTACCTATCCAATAAATTCATACAAAATTTGTTAAGTATATAAAACATTCAACTATCAAGATCCTTGTAGCTGATCAATTGACACTTCTTGGCATTTTTAATGACATCTAAAATTCAAATCTTTCTTTTTTCAACTATCAATGAGTAAAAGAAAGAAAAAAAAAAATCTAACTTGTAGGGTTGAAATTAGGATCCTAATAAGAGTCACAATTAATTTAAAACTAGTGGAAGAGAAAATTCACAGTAAGAGATCAAAAAGGGGAATCCGATCAAACAGCTAATAAAAGTAGACTGGATGATAATAACTTGTCTATTAACTCTCTTGACCTAGGAACGCAGATTACATTTGAGGTTCACTCTTTTCACTCTATCTCTCCAATTTTTCTACCTCTTATTCTATGAGGGGAGGGCTCTATTTATACTAGTGAATATTTTCTCTCTCTGGTGGGTTGTATGGTATAGGGAGAAGGATACTTGTCTCATCAAGGGTGTTAAATATTAGTATTGATGTATATACCTTGTTGTATATGCTAGAGTAGATAATTTAAAAAAAAAAAAAAAAGTAGATACAAAAGATGAAACATAAAATATGAATACAAACACGAAGGTTATGTGATTCAGCTTTGACAATGCACTATGTCTACAAAGGAAATCCTTAAGGACTATATGTATATAATGTAAGAATATAATACAAAATCTTTATTACAATGAACTATAATATAAGTATTTATATAAAACTAAACCCTATACCACTAATACAAATAAGAGACTTTGTCATGTGAGCATGGACCTATTGCATTGTTCTGGCGGGTCAACATTTATTGCAGCTCATGTTTGGCAGGTAAGGTCATTTAATGCGGAGAGGACTGTAGCCTGTAGGCACAACCTTCTCACATTCTTTGGCTATGCTTCTTGCTCAATTTTTATGTTGTTTTTGTTTCTTTCATAGCTGGCTTGGCTCCTCGGCCATGATCCGAGTAAAGGGTGCTTCTCAGCTATGTACAGAGAAAAAAATTGGCTCCTTGGAAGAAAATGCCTTGCTAGTTTCTCAAACCTCTATCTTTATCTTCCTCTGTAGTGCCTGACCCTTGTCATTTTTTATGTGTCCTTGGGCTCGGCCTACGGTTCTCTTTCTTCTCTCTCATGTTTTTCTAGTTTTTGGACCTGACGGCCTGCGATGTCCAGTCCTTCTTGTCCTAATGTTTTTCCTTTTTTTGGGTTTTTTTTGCTTCCACTGCTACTAATTTATAGCACTTCAATTATTTTCTTATGTTTATTTTTGCTTAGAATTTTTTTTTTTTTTTAGTTTCTTATATATTACCTGTTCTTTTGGAATTTTATGTGAATGAGCTTTCTGAAAGATTCAGAAGATAGTAGGAAAGAGATTAAACAATATGGAGAAAAGAATTAAGGTTTTGGAATCTATGTTGTTAATTTATATTAGCATATATTTAGGATTATTAATTTTTTCCAACTACGACGTGATAATCTAGAAATCAATAGTGCTATCATAGAAAATATTATCATTAAAACCTCTGTTTTAAAAATCTAAAGCATGCTCATCTTCACTTCCTAGATATAAAATCAAGTCATCAATTTTATCTATAGCCAAACAAATCACAAAAAAAATCCAATTTTAAAATCAAAAAATTATAAAACCAAGCATCCAATTAATTAAGATAAATCCTAAATCATGAAAAAAACATGATTGAACTCATATCTAGATTTCTATATTAGTCAATTGATATGAAGCAAGAACAATTTAAATCATTAAAGAACAAATCTTGTCGGAAAAATTAAATCACATAAATAATACTAATTGTAAGGACACGATTTGCTCCCAAAACCCAAAAGAAAGGTCAATGGCCCAAAGAGTCCAAAACAATGAATTTGTAGAGAGTGAGCTTGAAATTGAACTTTCAATGAGTTAGGCGTCTAATGATTATAGTAGGATAGTTGTCATTAGAAAGCATAAAACAAACAATTTTGGGCAAGGAAAATCCCCTCGGCAAAGTCCAAGGAAGGTTATTCTTATATATTTCTCTTAGACTTAACCGAAATTACAGTTCTTGAGTGTATAGTGGCTTTTCTACAGATTATTTGATGATCCCCCTATAATGGGGTTTTTCTTCTTTATATTCTCATTCCTTCTTTCATCTCAGCCCTCCATGTGTAGATCAGATTGCTGGCCTTGATACTTATCCCATTAGCACATTCTTGAAGTTTTGGGGGTAGCTGTAAGACTGAAGATTATTGTTCAGGTATCACCTCCACATTAATGTGGCTAGAGAATTAGATGCAAAGCATTTAATGCGGTGATAGTAGCTTTCTTCTCAAATATTTCCCAACTCTCATTTGTTTTATTCCTATCTGATGTTTATCCTTTCCAACACGATTGCTTGTTGCCTTGTCCTTGATGAAAGGTCGGACCTTTGACTTTTACTCTATCTAGTTGAGGAGACACTTCTCTTCAAACAACGTTTCCGGTTCCTTATGACCAGACTTCTTTCATAGCCCATTGACCAGTACGCTCTCGTTAGTATTTACTTGTTCTCGGGCTATCTGACGTTCTCGGACACGACCCACGACCCAATACCTAAATTTGGGCCCTTCTTCCCTACACTGATAATTCTTAACAAGATTTCATCCTCAGCCTTAATTATAAACTAGCTTGTAACCCTATGAATATGCATAAATATACTTAAAGATAAAAAATAAGATACATAGTATAAATATATATATATATATATATAATTTAAATACCATTCTTATATTTTGTTAACTTTTTAAAAATCTTATAAGAATATTATTAGGTATAAAATGTAAACTGTTTATGTTTATTTATTTATTACTTCTTAATTTTTTTTTTTATTGTGAAGAAATTTTTTTTCCTACGAATCATTTATTCTAGACTCTTTAATTTTTGTACTCAATAACTCACTTAGATGAATATTTATGATGTGGTCCCACGTTTGATTGTAAAATTAGGAAATAAAATTCTCTCCAAAAATAAATAATTTAGGACATATAGCGCAAAATTAAATTCTAATTTGAAATTCTAATATATATATATATATATATGGGTTGAGTTCAAGTTACATTGGTGTAACTTTAATCAATGTTACACAAACCAATAGTTTTTAATTGGATGTAAGTTTTGACAAATCCTCCGTTGGATTACATTATCTTCATATATTCTCCATACTTGCAAAATTTCAAGGTGATCAATTATCAATAGTTATGTCATCAATCAATTGTTTAGATTTAAGTTTTTATAGCTTGAAATAATGTATAAAAGATTAGTTTATGGATTGAATGGTAAATTACATATGATTGGCATGAAATTTGGCATGTATGTTAAGAACACATAGAATATGTAATTCAACATTGAATTTTCAAAATATGAATTTAATATTAAGTTATTGAATGGTGTAACATTACTTAGAGTTACACTAGGTGTAACTTCAACCAACCCTATACATACATACATACATACATATATATATATATATAGCTGCTCCTAGTAATTGAAAGAAAAAACAAATAATAAAATACTAAGAATTAAACTAGGAAATAAAATAGAAAAAGAAGTAGTCACAGTGTTGTCATGAAGAAAAGTTACAAAGAAAGCTATGGTATGGCCTCTTCACGCTAAACGTTCAACCCTAGCCTTCTTTTTTTTTTTTTTTTTTTTTTGCTCTCTATTTATATACCTACGCACCGCCTGACTCTATGAAAGATTTAAAGAAATTTCTGCAGTTGTAGATTTTTCATATGGAAATTTCATTGATGTATGCCTAAGGGGTAATTAACCTGTGTGTCTGTCTGTATGGGAATTCTATAATAACTTTCAGTGAGGGTAGCATTGCTCAAAAGACTTTACATTCATTTTTAATTGCTACCTACAACATTATGGTACATAGTAATGCATTTAACAAGAAACGACCCACTTAAGGCAAGGTATCTAAAAGCTGAACTAGAGATGACCCGACCCAATGGCAAACTTCCCATTTAACAAGCAGCAGAAAAAAAAAATAAAAAAAAAAATAAAAATCAAAATCCAACCCAAGACCCGACCCGAGACCTGAAAAACCGACCCAGTTATAGACCCGATTATTCGGGTCGGGTCGGGTTTCAGGCAGAGAAATCCAATTTATATCGGGTCGGGTTTCGGGTCACAGTAAACCCGACCCGACCCGACCCAATATCAGTCCTAAATACTGTTACAGTGCGGTCTCAAAAATGAGACCGCACTGTAGCACTATGCTATAATTTTTTATTAATTTCTTTCTCTTTCTCTTCCGTGTTGTCTCCTTCCACGTCTATTCTCTCTTCTCTCTCACTTCTCCTCTGTCACTCTCTCTCGTGCTCTCTCCTTCTGGTGTCTCTCTCTCTCAGGCAAGCCCTCCATAGCTCGCCAAAACATGCCGCCGCCGTTATTCTCCAAACCCACATGCTCTCTCCTCGTCATCATCGCCGTTATTTCCATCCCCACTGTCCGATCCGATTACCCTCCGATCTCTGCGCTATCTCCATGCCCACATGCCGCCGCCGACCTCATGCTCTCCGTCCACTCCTTTCCTTTTCACTGTCTCTCTCGTGCTCTCCATCCACTCCTTCTTACTCTTTCTTTCATTTTCTCTCTGCATCTCGAGTTCGTGGGTCTTGGGTGTGGTTGGGCTGCGGTGGTTTTTCGTGGATCGTGGGTCTCTACGGTGGTTCGTGGTGGGTCTCTACGGTGGTTCGGTGAGTGGATTTTGCAATTTGATATTGGTGAGTTTTAATTTCAGTAGTTTTGATTGATTTTGGTGGATTCTTGATTTCGGTGGCTGGGTTTGTGGGTTGATCGGGGTGGTTTTGGGTCTTTGTTGTGATGTTTAATTTATGTTTATTTCCTTTTTTTTTTTTTTTTAATCAAGTTATGAAGTCTTCTCATTTGTGGGTGTGCGGATTATTCCTCGAAAAGATTAACAACTTAAGTTTATTAAGCAATATTATCGTTGAATAAGAAATTTGGGATTTGATTCCCTCCTACACTAAAAACTAATTAGTATTTTGGTCTAATGATAAATAAGTAATCATCAGGAGTAGATGTCATAGGTTAAAAACTATCTCTAAAAAAAAATTATTAAGCAACATGAAATGAGATGTCTACTGCTTGTAACAACTTTAATCATCTCCCTATATCAACTGATTTAATGTACTTTATTATTTCCTTAAATCAAGGGGTCTGTGGTGCATTATACATTGTAAATAAATAGAGAGTAAGCTCATTGGTCGTGTATTTGCAATTTCTTCAATCCGTAGGTTGCATTCTCTATTGCATTCCCTATGCCAATGCAAAATACATGTGTAGTAGAGTTTAGATATTATCAAATTAACCTAACAATTATGTGAGGTTGTAATCAAATTTCAATAAAACTTACTCTTACTTTAAACAGTTTCATATTCGAATCCCCAAAGATTACAAAATCAAATTGAGGCCAAGTCCAAAGGACCAAATAAATTTTCCCCTACATCCAAATAAAAAGGGGAAAAGTCCAGTTGCAAAATAAGAATACTAATTATATTCATGATGTATTTATAAGAAACCAAAAGAAATCACCATACTTTGGATAATGGAGATATACAAAGTAGCAGAATGATCCAAAAATGTTGCCCCAAAATTCACATATAGAGGTTATACACATTAAAGGCTACATACAAAAGAAAAGGACCATCCTTGTAGCTGCTGAGTACTGTTCTGGGGGACCATTTTGTATGGTACTACTAGTCAATAATAGAAATATTGATTATTGGGAAAGAAACTAATAGAGAAATCATTTAACTTCCTTGTAATGATATCAATTGTAATTTCCTTGTAGGAGTTCAAATTTTCCCGTGAGTATACAATGGCCTGTAGGCCCATATCGATTCTCTCCAAATTCACATGGTGCTCTAACATTCATGCATATGTCAAGTACAAAATATTCATTCTCTCTTTACATTCTCATGCTAGCCTAAAAAGTGTTAAGGCTATTAATGCTGAAGATACTAGCAAGGTTCCTGAATAGAACCCAAACTCAAACCAATATTTAATATATTTCTCCTAATTTATGGAAGTCTAAAGTAGGATGAGGGAGCAGAAGTGCGATGGCCACAGTTGTTTGTGTCTTCATTCATAAAGTTTGTGCATGAAAGAAACACCACCAACAAACACATAGATAAATTAAAAAGAAGCGCAATGCCTTTTTCTGTATAATTAAGGTCTCATTCCTGTATAAGCTATGACTAGCAAAAGTAATAAAGAGAGAATAATTTTTCAAATCTTTCTGGCATCCATGATATGGCCCTCATTAATTAGAGAGGACGTATCAATCAATGTTTTTTTGGCCTAAGGAAACCTCTAGTGATCTCATTCTACTTGGAGTACTTTACTTAGTACATACGTTCTATGACATATATATACAATGTACAATGGACCAAATCATTTTTTTAGCACCATGAATATCTGTCAATGCAGCGATGACAATTGGTGTCGGATCTAACACTGTCCACACTCTTTTATATTATATCCAAATTTTTTAATATGATGTAAAAAATGTGAATATATGGTTTGAATGTTTGGGCATTGTGTGAAACATTTCTTGTCAAATAATGTAAATAATTTTTTTTTCTTTACTATATAACATCTTGTATATGTATGGAATTTTGCCCGAAATAGGAGAAGATTAGCAAAGAAATTAAAATGGCTGTCGTGGGATAAGTTGTCTCAACTCTCAGGGGCTGTTTGGTACATCATTCTAAGCACATGTTTTCAGTTTTTAAACAACATTACACGTATTATTATACAATTTTTCACTCACACGTATTTCTAAAAAAATTAAAAACTATTATTTATACATATGTATCAAACGAACCCACAGTTAACGTTTTGGGCAGCCTCTATCTTTATTATTGTTTATTGAGTATTGACAAACTACTTTATCATTTTAGATTCTCAATATTTTTTTTTTAAAAAAGCTTACTTTAAATTCATGCAAATCCATGCAATATATATGGGTCACCATTTCGAGAAATAGACGTTTTTAATTTAATTATTCCCTATAGGCGTCTAACCATGCGAAACAGATCTATACACACTCCCTTCCCTCGAAACAGATCTCTCTTTTTTCCTTTTCCTTTTTTTTTTTTTTTCTTCCCTCGAAACAGATCTCTCTTTTTTCCTTTTCTTTTTTTTTTTTTTTTTTTTTTCCTTCATTAGCCTATGCACAATTATTGGCAAAATTGGCTCTAAATTCTTCAATGTTTATGTGCTAACAAGTAGAGTAAAAATAAAATAATTTGATTAATTTTGACCGTATGAAATTTGGAGGCCCATACCTGAAACCTAATGCTTTGTTGACATGGCTATATTATATTCTTTTAAAAACAAGTTCAAAAGTCTAAAGAATTTTATTATAAAAAACTTAAAGATTGAAATGAAGATTAATTTTTTTTTGTTTATTTTTTATTTAATAATTGACATTTCAATTTATAAAATTATCTGTTTTCAATCATATTCTTCTTATAGTGCATTTTTATTAATAATCTGACCGTTGTGTTCATCATATTTTAACAAATTCATAAAATAAAAAATAAAAAACCCTAAAATGTTGAATAGTACAAAATTTTCATTATTGTAAACAGGAAAACACATTCGATCATATTACTAACAAATAAAATGGATAATAGGGTTAATATGAAGGTGTAATCAAACATGAAAAATTTAAATGAAAATTTTGAAATGTGAAAGACTCGAAATAAAAGGGACTCTAAACATAAAAAAGCCAAAAGTGTATTCTAAATGTAATCTATAATTTATGTATTGAACTTTGTATTATACCAAGAACACCAGCATCAATCCATCATTAACCATCAAAAGGACTCACTAATCATAGCTTTAAGTTCTACATAAAGTGCTAATTACGTAACAAAGCAACAAAGCCATTGAATTGCGTTCCCCACCCAGAGCTCGTAAAAAAAAGAAGAAAAAAAAAAACACCCACACACACTCACTTTTTAAACCCACTTCGAAGTTTCTGGCAAGTTGATTGTAGTTATAAACACATCCATCAAGCACTCTCTCTATATCTCTATCTTACTATCTAAAGAGAAACTACTCCAAAGTTCAAACATGGGAAGAAGAAGAAGAAGCTCAAGCTCATCATTTCTATCACTCTTCATCTTCCTTGTCTCATTCACTTCTCTCCCCATTCCTTCTCTCTCTTCCGACACAGACACCTTTGTCTTCGGAGGCTGCACTCAACAAAAATACACACAAAACTCACCCTACGAATCCAACCTCAACTCCCTCCTCACCTCTCTTGTAAACTCAGCCACCTACAGTTCCTACAACAACTACACCATCACTGCCTCAACCCCACAAGACACACTCTACGGCCTTTACCAATGCCGTGGTGACCTTTCCATGCCTGACTGTGCAACTTGTGTGGCTCGCTCGGTCACCCAATTCGGCGTTTTGTGCCCCCAAACTTGCGGTGGAGCCGTACAGCTTCAAGGGTGTTATGTCAAGTACGATAATGCTACGTTTCTAGGTGTGGAGGACAAGACTGTGGTGTTGAAGAAATGTGGACCGTCGATTGGGTATGATGATGATGCTATGAGCCGTAGAGATGCGGTGTTGGGTGCTTTGGCTAGCTCTGGAGGGCCATATAGGGTTGGTGGGTCCGGTGAGGTACAAGGTGTGGCACAGTGTGTTGGGGATTTGAGCTCGGGTGAGTGTCAGGATTGCGTGTCTGAGGCCATCGGACGGTTAAAAAGCGATTGCGGTGGGGCTGTTTATGGTGATATGTTCTTGGCTAAGTGTTATGCAAGGTACCAGACTGGTAGTGCACACAGTATTTACTCCAAGGCTCATCATGGTAAGCTAGCCCATTTTACTACTTCTACTACAAAAATGTTTCCACTGATTTGGTTCACTGTTTCAATTCTTCTTGTAATGTGAGTATGTGACACCGTGTGAGCGAAGTAAAATCAATCTGTACACATATTGGGAAAATTACTGATAATCATGATGGATTTGTATGTGTAAATCAATGGGGGCAATGACTGTATAAACGAATGAATTATTGACAACTGTATTTTTACTTTTTCAACAATTAAATGTGTGTTACAACATCTATTATTCCTTAATTTGTGTCTTTAAGACACTCACGGTCATGAACAAATCAACATGTCTATGATTTTGTAAGGTATTACAAAAAATGGCTTATCAAGGGTGGAAAATATTGTGGTCAATCCTTGGTTAGTCTGTGTTATGGGTAGCAATTGGAACTAGTCTATTTGTATAATCAAATTTGATTATCCAGTATTAGAGTATTAGATTCTGAAATTTTCAGCCATGTTTTTTTTTTTTTTTTTTTTTATATAAGAATTTTTAGCCATGTTCATTGTTGTGGCCAATCCTGGATTAATTTGGGTTATGGGTAGCAATTGAAATATTACCAAACTGAATCGGTCTAATTGTATACTCAATTTTATTTGATTTTCCAGTATTAGAGTAATAGAATATTCTGAAATGTTCAGCCGTATATGTTGATTGGATCTGGGAAAAGGCCAAAAGGGTACAGCATTTTTCTTTAATAAAGAAACATACAAATTTAAATATGTGGGGGAAAAAAACTAAGAATTTTCTAAGTTTTGTCAGTGAATTACTCCATTGTTTATAGGTTGTGGTTGTTTGCAGATAAATCGACTAGTGACGGTGAGAAGACATTCGCAATAATAATTGGATTATTAACCGGAGTGGCTCTACTCATTATTTTCCTTACATTCATAAGAAAGGTGTTAGAGGGACCAGGTAATTAAATTCTTCACTTTCTTTTATGCCTTTAATTTAATATCTTCCTCCTATACTTTATTTCATTTCAATGTTAGAACTGGAAAAGCAGAAATCAGTGTTAATAAGTGTTAACTTTTGATTGTTTGGCTGCTACTCTTTTCATGCAGGTAAATAAATTATATATTTGTCAAAGTTATCGGCACACAGCACTCAAATTCTCGACCTCTCCTCAAGTGATTTGCTTTTTTAGACTCTGGCTCTTTCTGCTTCTTTTTTTCCCAATGATGCCACTTTCCTCTGCCTCTATCTCTTTCCTTTGTTCTTCTCTTGGATTTGCTTTATTTCTCACTCCAAAAGGAGGATTATAAGAAGGATTGAAAGACTTGTGATGGGTCACTTACTCGGAAAAAACCAAAGTTTAAAAGGGGATAAAAGGAGACTAAAAGATTCCACTTTCTTTTCCTGTTGACAAAGCTGTTTTGTCTAAATATGAAAATGGCATATTCTTTATGTAAAGTTGTAGACGATGTTTCTTCTTGATGTTGTATTATTGTTATTAATTTTATTTACTTTTTGTATCCTCATAATACAAGGATTTTATAAACCACTCAAAGCAAAATAATTCCTGGCCCCAAATGATATGCCAATTAACATTCCCAACCGAGAAATATATGATTACATAATAATATTATATACTCTTATCTAAATTTCAAAGTTTTGACTATTGGTCTTCTTTTTTTTTTTTTTTATAGATTGTTGGTAAGAAAAAAGTATTATATTTGCAATGCATAAATATGTACTTAGAAACACTTGAACAAGCCAATATATATTACAAATCAATAACGTCTGAAAAAAAAAAAAAAAAACAAAACAAAAACAAAAACCCAAACTACTTATTGATTTTATGCAAAGATATTGGATGCAAACAAATATTCAAAAAATATTTTTTTATAAGAGATAGGTAGAGCCCATGTCACGCTGCTAGAGTTCACTAAAAAAAATATTTTCAAACAATAGCCCGTGTCATCAACATTTAGCATGTTGTGCAATTTTAAATCAAATTAAATTTGGTTTAGCTGCTTACTTGCATGCGCCTGCTCTTGAAAATGGCTTAATGGTGGAATATTACCTTTAATAATAATAATAATAACAGAATTGTGTTACAATACTTGCTTCCTTGGATCAATCCATGAATCTTCCACTTGCTCATTAATTCAGGATCTGCGAAGTTCGATAGATTGAGAGGTATCAAGGTTTATTAATTCTCGATAGAAGCAGGTATTGAGCTAGGTGCTGAGCCACCAGTTTTCAGTTTTTCACACTTATTTCTTTGTGCAATCTTCATGTTTTTAATATTATCATTTGTAAAATCTTTTCAAAATACTTCATAATATTCTCAAATCCACTTAGAACTACCCAAATTCAAGTAATGTATGTTTTGTTATAGGATATGTTAGGTACATAAAAATATAACCCTAAACAAACACCAAGACACCCAAACTACTAGAGGTTGGAAAGGCCATCAACTAATGCTCAAAAGGGAGTTCTGTCAACAATATTTTGACCAGCCTTTTCTTCTTTAGTAAATAATAATGCAATCCAGCATTTAGTGGATTACATGCTGGCATAATGAGACGCGAAAATTGCTTGTTTTCTCTCTAAAAGCAAGAACCACACAGTATATTCTCTTACCGACTATAAGTGCTTTTAGTAATGAATATGACCCAAAGTGGAAAAACTTAACGCAGCAACGTTTAGATAGAATTAATTTCATACCACAAAGCACTTGACAAATCATCGAATGGGAAGTGATCTAATGGCTACAAGTTCAGTTGTTTATCCCAATTATGGTTGCGACTTGCGAGGCCAAACCTTTTATGCTAGACTGAGTATGTACAATTTAGCAACCCTCCACCCCACATATAATACAGTTGTATGGAATGAACCACTGGGATTGCTGAGCTTATTAGTTAAGGAACCACACACACACAGAAAAAATAAAAACTTAGCATGAAAGAGATTGTGGTCTTCCAGGAAAGGAACCAAAAAGAGGTATTCATTCAAAAAATAGAAGAACCAAGAGTCATTATTTATGCCCTGAAAGAAAAAAAATGTCCTAATAAATTACAGCTAGTATATACCAATATAACTTTATCTGTCGATAACCTTTCAATTTGATAACCAATATATAATTGATATGCAAATGCACTGTTAAGCAATATGGCCATCTTTTTCAAACATCCCATGATTGATACAAAGATATCTATAATGCTAATCTCTTTCGGTAGCTTTTGGTGTACTTATTACAAAATGTGAAGCTCAGGATACCAACTTTAATTTCCCTTTAAACATTGTCAAGTCACATAAGTTTATATATTTCAACCGAGAAAAGAACATTGTAGAATCGATTACTATGAGTATCTATGAGTCATATCAATATATGTGAATTACACATTATTATAAAGTGGAGAAAACAAATAGCGTTACTCAATATTTTTTTTTTTCTTTTTAAATTTTCTCAATGTGACTTTGGAAATTATCACTCAAAAACCTTGACATGAAAAAAATGTTAAGGACGTGGAGATGAAGACTTTGGAGAGTTTCCTTAAATAATTAATATAATATATAAAGACACACTCTAACCCAAAAAGCCTAAACCTAATAGATACGTGTTCAATTATGTTATATTGATTACTCATTTCTCTCATCATTATTTAATATGGGACTCATGTATACCTAACAGTCTCCCCTTCACATGTGAGTTTCTGCCACTCTATGGGTTTCAAAACCTCTCTATGAGCCATGAAAGAGTCCTACTCGCTCCCCCTTGCCTAATGGGCTTTTTCCTTCACTAGTGCATCATCTATGCACCTCCTCCACGTGTCAATCTTGCACATCTTTTATCCTTCATGAGAATCTCACACCCCACCGTTGTCTAGCATCATTGGCAACAATACTCATTTGTTGGGCCTTTTTTCCAAGATCATTTGTGTGGGCTTTATGGGCTTGCTTGATATAATATACTGTCCCACTCCAACTGTGAAAGGGACCCAACCCCGCTCCATTTGCGAAAGGGCTCCAAGTAATCTTGCCACCTTTTACCCTACACCACCATGGGCTCTAATACCACTTGTTGGGGAAATAAACACTTTGGGAAACTTTCTTGAACAGTTAATGTAATATACAAAGATACACTTTAACCCAAAAAGCCTAAACCCAATGGATATATGCTCAGTTATGTTATATTAACTATTTATTCTTCTTATCATTATTCAATATAAGACTTCAGTATATTGTAGGAATCAAAATTCTACCAACAATAGAGGTAGGCATCAACATATCAAGGAAAATAAAAATAATAGGAGTTTCAGGTATCAAACTCAAGTACCAAATAGAAGAAATACACTTAAGGGTAGTGTTCATTGGTTAGCTAAATCGGTAATGAGGATTGACGTGTTGTATATTGGTTTTTAGGGGCTTAGGAGCTTGTACATGTTTCTATTCTAATGGTTCTTGATGATTAAAAAGATGCAGATTGATGTTAGATAAAGCTAGGGTTGATGGTTAAGCAATTAGGGCTTTGTATTGTATGTAGGAATTGTATGAAAGATAGATTTGAGAATGGAATTAATGTGAGTGCTGGATGAGGGGAATGATTGTAATCCCTTCGAGACAGTTACTTTTTCCCAAATGAGATCACTTCTAAGGTATCTTGACCTCCAAGCAAGACTACAATAGTCTAAGGATAAACAAGTTTATTTATCATATTCATATCAAATGAGGGATAACACTTTTCTATTTATACAACTTAACATCTAATTCTATTTGGCCACATGTGGCTCTCTCCTATTGGGTGGCATTTCTAGTAGATGTTAAAGATGGATAATTGTATATTTAACCAGTGATAAATAAAGTCTAAATAGGGTTGTCCAAGCAAAACTCAATAAATCCATCCTTTTCATCAGAGCCATCAAAATTGGAATTGGCTCAATCTGAGTAGTGTGGTGGTCAGCAGTTGGTATGTGTCTTCAACACCTAATATTGGCATGCTAAGTGACAAGTTTCACTATCTAAGACCTAAGAAACTAGATCTGACCAAAGACCCCATTGTTCTCCCCCTCCCTCACCATAAGCTACTTTCTTCAAGTTTTGTTATTGTTCATCGTAGATTCGGAGAAATCACCACCAAATCAAGTGGAGATCTCTAAAAATCTATTGAGATCTCAACAAGAACTAGTGACAACTTGGTCAAACCTCTTGAGTTCCATAGTGTGATGACAATGACATCGACGTACACCATGAGAGAAGCAACATTGATGAACTCGACCAAAGGAATTACAAGGCATGTGGGGATCAATTTCAACATAATCTATGGTTGGCAAAAAGGCTTGGAACTTCAACACCCAAAGTTGTTAAGTCAAGTGGCAGGTGCACCCTAAACCCAATCCGACTTGAACGGTGAGCATCCCTACTCCCAACAAATATGCATGTGCTAATTAATCTATGCATGTGCTAGAACTTACCAAGCCTAACTAACTTTTATTATTTAACCAAATTATATATGAGAATTCTAATGTGAGCTCCAATTCAACATGCTTCTAACACGTGTCCTTAGTCCTAGAGATTGTTGTGTCAATTTGGAAGCAAAGAGGTTCCTAGGTTGATAAGCACTTAAGGTGTCAAAGAAGTGTCAAAATGAGGCCTCCATCTACAGATTAGAAGGCTAGATTCTAAATCTAACTTAAGTGCTAATTGCCACTTTATGCTAAAAACTCTGTGAATATTTGTCTGCGCTATTTTGCTCATAAAAGTACTTCCTCCTTTGAAGAGATATATTGTCTTTGTTAACATGTACAGTGTTGTGGTCTTTAGGCCAACTAGATTACTTATATAACACACATTCTTATACTACAATCTTGCTTGCACTGCACACATATGCCTCCTATATAAAGGCACTCATGTATATTCTCTCACTATGAAATACAATATTATTGGTTTCAGTATTTCTAACATGGTATTAGAGTCATTGCTTTAACCTTTTCTTAGCAGTCTTGTCTTTATTGGTTTTACTCCATTCTCAACATCGCTTCCGCCATCACAACAGTCGCCGCAGCCTCTTGTCGTTGAATCTCCGACGTCTTCTAGTCGTTGTATTTGGGTTCCAAACCTACAACCGCTGCCATTGAAAAGTCCTACATCGCACAGACCACTGCACATGTTATCACTGCCACGAATATTACTCTAGCAGGTATCACTAAGATCATCTTGCATCGATCTACACATTGGTGGAAACCTTGTAGCTATCAGCGGCCGCACGCGCCCTCACACACCGCCCAAAGTTTCTGCGTAGAAGCTCACATGCCCCACGTGCCATCATCAGCTCTAGGCTAACGTCACCTATGACATCATCAATGCCACGTCAGCCCTAACTTACGTCAGTATCCAGTCATCTATTGACGTTAGCGCCACGTCATCTTGCTAATGTCATCTCCGCTGACCATTGACTGAGTTGACTTTGACCGTTGACTTTTCTCTAGGATTGACTTTTGCTGTCCAGGTTCTTCTTACCCAATTTTTCGCATAGATTTCATTTTTTCAGTTTATTTTTGCATATTGTGTCTCCAAATGGAAAAAAAAAAATGATATTTTTCTTTCTCGCCCCATCAATACTATATTAGAGGGGAATAAGAATTACTTATCTTGGTCTCAAGCTATGCACAGTTTTCTTAAGGGTCGCATGCTCTGGCAATATTGTACTAGTGCAATCATTATTCCTATCAAGGGGGAAAGTGAAAAAGATGTTGTCTTCCTCAATTGCATGATTAAATGGGATAGTCACAACCACATAATCCTCACATGGATTCGGAGTACTTCTATTTTCCTTCATCTCCAATCTGTTGGGCAACTTTGATGATACAAAATCAGCACGGGATATGTTGGCCAAAAGGTACTCCACTACTCACGGATCCATGAAATATCAGTTAGTAGTTGAATTGCATCAACTCATGCAAGAACTAGGGCAATCTATCAATGACTACTATGATCATCTTCGCTTCATTTAGGACCAAATTGACCTTTCTGATCCAAATTGGGCATGCTCAAAGGATACTCAGCAATATGCTATCGTTAGAGATGAATTTCATCTCTATGAATTCCTGATGTCACTTCACAAGGACTTTGAGCCCATCCGAGGTCAGCTTCTTAATCGCAACCCTCATCCCTCTCTTGATACTGCTGTAAATGAGTTTATTAGAGAAGAAGCTCGTCTTGCAACCCTTCAAGCCCAAAATAAGTTTAATATTTTGGCTATTACTTTTTCTGCTCCACCCATAAAGAAACCATAGCAATTAGGTGATTCCTCTGACTCTAGCAATCGTCGCAAGCAAACCAATAAAAAGTTCTACAACTATTGCAAGCGTCCTAGCCACACTATTGAGACTTGTTACTGTCGCAACAAATCTACTGCTATTGTTGCTAATATTGAGCCTACTCCGCCAATGCCTTCCATTTCAGTTGAGTCCCAGTCTTCTGGATCCACTATCAACCTCTCTCCCACTGAACTATAGGACATCATAGCTCAGGCTGTTCATATGGCTGGTAATGCATCTCTTTCCACTGCTCTCTCAGTTTTACCCGGAAAGTCTCAAACTTGGCTTTTTGATTCTGCATGTAGCAATCACTTAACACCTCACTCATCCTTACTCTCTAAACTTGACCCTGCACCACATTCTCTTAATATTCATATAGCTAATGGTTCCACCATGCATGGGAATAATCTAGATTTTATTTCGACCTCCAACATCTCTATTCCTAGGGTCTTCCATGTACTTGACCTATCCTATAATTTGTGCTCTATAGGACAATTAGCTGAACTAGGATATCACCTTATTTTTTACAATTCTGGGTGTATTGTACAAGATCCGAGGATGGGGCAAGAGCTTGGGACCTGTCCTAGAGTTGGGCATATTTCCCATGGACAATCTTCATCTTCCACCTATTGCTCCTATTTCTATTGCTGCTGCAGCTGCTGCGATTTCTTCCTTACCTTCTCTTGCTCTTTGGCATTCTCATATTGGTCATGCACCATCTTCTCAGGTACAACAGTTAGCTTCTAAGGGTTTGTTAGGTTCTATGTCCAAAGACAATTTTGATTGTACTTCATGCCAGTTAGGAAAACAGCTAGCTTTACCTTTCAATAATAGTGAATCTATCTCTACTTGTATTTTTGAGTTAGCTCATTATGATGTTTGGAGACCTTCTTCTGTTGCTAGTATTGGTGGATCTCAATAGTTTGTTGTTTTTATTGATGATTATTCTCGTTATAGTTGGATCTTTTCTCTAAAATCTCATTCTAAAATTTTACCAATATACAGTAACTTTGCAAAAATGGTTGAAACACAATTCTCCAAACTATCAAAACTTTTGGATCTGATAATGTTCTTAAATATACTCAATATGCTTTTCAAACTCTGTTAAATTCCTATGGCACTGTACATCATCTAACTTGTCTAGGTACCTCTCAGCAAAATGGTTGAGCCGAACGAAAACTTCGTCATATTCTTAACACTATTCGTGCTCTTCTTCTTTCTGCCAAAGTTCCTGCTCCATTTGGGGGTAAAATTGCTCTTCATGCTATTCATGCTATTAATCGCATTCCAAGCACTGTCATCCATAATCAAACTTTGTATGAGCGCCTTTTTGGGTCACCCCCTGATTATCATCACATTTGCTCCTTCGAATATGCTTGTTTCGTTCTTCTTCAGCCTCATAAGCACAACAAACTTAAGCCTTGATCTAGACTTTGTTGTTTCCTTGGTTATGGCGAAACTCAAAAGGGGTATCAGTGTTATGATCCTGCCTCTCATTATCTTTGTGTTTCCTGTAATGTTGTCTTTTGGGAACACCACTTGTTTGTTGAGCTCTCTTACTTTTGTTCTTCCCTGACTACCTCCTTTGTTTTAGAAATCTTTCCAGACGAGCCTCTTGTTCCTTCTACAAATATTCTTGATCCTCCTTTGGACTTCTCTATCCAACCTCCAGATATTTTTTATGCTTCTCCTAGATAGGTCGAAGATGAACAAGTTGATGACGAGCTACCCCACCTTGAGCCTGGGTCTCCTACTCCTGCTCCGCCTAAAGATCCTCACTGTCCTTGCTATACTCCATAAGCCTTACACCTATCGTGAGGCCTTCACTGACCCTTTATGGCAGATTGCAATAAAAGAGAAACTTGATGCATTAACCAAAAACCATACTTAGGATTTGGTTACTTTCCCTCCTAGACAATCTGTGGTTGATCGTAAGTGGATCTATAAGATCAAGACTCGCTCTAATGGGTCCATTGAGCGCTACAAGGCTCGCCTTGTTGCAAAAGGTTTTACACAGGGGTATGGAATTGATTATGAAGAGACATTTGCATCAGTTGCTCATATCTCATCTGTTCGTGCCCTCTTAACTATTACTGCTGCTAGTAAATGGAATCTTTTTCAGATGTATGTTAAAAATGTCTTCCTTAATGGGGATTTGAGTGAAGAAGTTTATATGCAACCTTCTCCTGGTCTCTCTGTTGAATTAAACAAGTTTTGTCGCCTTCAACATGCACTATATGACCTTAAACAAGCTTCACAAGCCTGGTTTGCCAAGTTCAGCTCCACCATCTTTCGCTTGGGTCACACTGCCAGTCCTTATGATTCTTCCTTTTTTTTTTTTTTCGCACTGATAAAGGCACCATTTTACTTCTCCTATATGTGGATGATATGATCATAATTAGTGATGACCTCAGTTGCATTCAAGAACTCAAAGATTTTCTCAGTCAACAGTTTAAGATGAAAGATCTTGGACATCTCAGCTATTTCTTGGGTCTTGAAATCACTCATTCCACAGATGGTCTTTATATTACTTAAGCCAAGATGCTTCTGACCTTTTGTCTTAAGCTGGACTCACTGACAGCAAGACTGTTGACACTCTAGTTAAACTTAATGCGCATCTGACACCATCCAGGGGGGGGGAAACCACTATCTAATCCCTCTCTTTATAGACGATTGGTTGGCAGCCTAGTTTATCTCACAATTACTTGCCCAGACATTTCCTATGCTGTTCATCAGGTAAGCCAGTATCTGTCTGCTCCACGATCGACTCACTATGTTACTGTTCTGTGCATTCTTTGATACTTGAAGAGCACTTTCTTCCATGGCCTTTTCTACTCAGCTCCATCTCCTCTTGTACTCCGTGCATTCTCTGATATTGATTGGGCAGGAGATCTCACTGATCGCAGGTCCACTACTGGTTATTGCTATATCCTTGATTCTTCTTTGATTTATTGGCGAAGTAAGAAACAAACTTTTCTGGCCCGCTCCAGTACTGAAGCAGAATATCAGCCCTTACTGATACCACATCTAAGATCCTTTAGCTACAATGGCTTCTTAAGGACTTAGGTGTATCCACATCCTCTGCTACTCCTCTTTATTGTGACAACCAGAGTGCGATTTATATTACTCACAATAATGTCTTCCATGAACGAACTAAACACATTGAGATTGATTATCATTTTATCCGTTATCATCTTATTCATGGTACTCTCAAGCTCTTCTCAGTATTCTCCAAAGATCAACTTGCAAATATCTTCACCAAGTCACATCCTAAAAGACGTCTTCGTGATTTGGTTGATAACTTCAAGCTGGTCTCACATCCACCTTGAGTTTGAGAAGGGGGGGGTTGCTAACGTGTATAGTGTTGTGGGCTTTAGGCCCAATTAAATTACTTGTATAACACACATTCTTGTACGATACTTTTACTTATACTACACACATATGTCTCCTATATAAAAACACTAATGTATATTCTTTCACTATGAAATACAATACTATTAATTTCAGTATTTCTAACCGTCTAAATTCTAAAATCCTAGATTTTACTCTTTTAAGATAGGCACATCCCACCTGAATGGTCTTCCAAATATAAGATCCATTTCTAGAATCTGGATAGTGTAAACTAGATGAATTGGAAAAACAAAAAAGCTTGAAACTCCTTATAGACTTTGCTACTGCCTTTCCAACCACAACAACCTCGCAAGACACTATATTCATAATTGTCTTTGCAAATAAAATAGCTCCGGGGATGGAGCTAAGCTTGGACTATGGGGGTAATGGCCCCCAATTTTAAAAAAAATATATATATATTAGTATATGTATGGGTATTAATTTTAGCAATTTTATTCTATAAATTTGCACTTTGCCTTCTTAACAATATCTTTAATTCTTTTAAGAGTAATGATATAACCACAAAATTTTCTACAATATTTTACAAATTATTGAGATAGTAAATTCTTATTAGTTTGCATCTAGATCTATCACTTACATTACTTTTTTTACTTACTAATGACATCAGTAATTTATAATAAAGTTTGTAACTCTAACATTTTTCTACTTTTAAAGGCCTAAAAAAAATTATAAGTCTAAAACTTAAAACAAAATATACAAGCCAAAAAAAAAAAAAAAAAAATTAGACCCAACAAAAATTATCAATAGCTAAAAAAAAAAAAAAATCCAAACCACAAATTTTACCAAAAAAACCAGTCTTTTAAAAAATTTTAAACAAAATAAATTTATCCTTACCGAGCAATAGACACACATAAAAAAATAAATGAATAAATAAAAAGCCTTTAGGGCACTGTTGTTCTTTTTTTTTTTTTTTTTTGGAGAAAAGGGCACTGTTGTTCTAACTTCTAAAGTTTCACGTGAGAAGTTGTCCAGGTTAAAAAACAAGAGTTCAGTAAAAATACGAAATAAAAAAACAAGAGATAATTGACACCAAGATAGATTCGGACTGTTCGTTTCTTTCTTTCACTAGTCTGAGCTGTCGCAAATTATTATTGAACTGAGGCCCAGTTCAAATTTAATGGACCAAAAATCTTCAAAGCCCAAACCTGGAATTTCTCGCTAGGTCAGACAGGTGATAACATGGAAAATGTAAATAACAAATCTATTGATACAAATTTTTCATAATTGTTGAAGTATTTTCTGCGATGATTTTTTGCTTATAAAGACTGATGTTATTTGTGGGTTTATATGAAAATGATAATTATTTTAATCACAACTTTTCACTTTAACAAATTATGAGGAAAATAATAATTCTATTTTTCTTAATTTCTAAATGTTAAAATATTTTTATTTCTAGCCTTACACAAATATAATATCATTTTTTATAATTCAATAATTATAACAATAACGGGAAGGTTAGAACCATAATTCTCTTTAAAAGAAAATAAACAATATCATTAAATAGATAAAAAAAAA